>NW_026844347.1:0-145000 GCF_029955315.1 Cylas formicarius
AACCAAAACTAACCAAAACTAACCAAAACTAACCAAAACTAACCAAAACTACCCAAAACTACAAAACTAACCAAAACTAACCCAAAACTAACCAAAACTAACCAAAACTAACCAAAACTAACCAAAACTAACCCAAAACTAACCAAAACTAACCAAAACTAACCAAACACCAACTAACCAAAACTAACCAAAACTAACCAAAACTAACCAAAACTAACCAAAACTAACCAAAACTAACCAAAACTAACCAAAACTAACCAAAACTAACCAAAACTAACCAAAACTAACCAAAACTAACCAAAACTAACCAAAACTAACCAAAACTAACCAAAACTAACCAAAACTAACCAAAACTAACCAAAACTAACCAAAACTAACCAAAACTAACCAAAACTAACCAAAACTAACCAAAACTAACCAAAACTAACCAAAACTAACCAAAACTAACCAAAACTAACCAAAACTAACCAAAACTAACCAAAACTAACCAAAACTAACCAAAACTAACCAAAACTAACCAAAACTAACCAAAACTAACCAAACTAACCAAACTAACCAAAACTAACCAAAACTAACCAAAACTAACCAAAACTAACCAAAACTAACCAAAACTAACCAAAACTAACCAAAACTAACCAAAACTAACCAAAACTAACCAAAACTAACCAAAACTAACCAAAACTAACCAAAACTAACCAAAACTAACCAAAACTAACCAAAACTAACCAAAACTAACCAAAACTAACCAAAACTAACCAAAACTAACCAAAACTAACCAAAACTAACCAAAACTAACCAAAACTAACCAAAACTAACCAAAACTAACCAAAACTAACCAAAACTAACCAAAACTAACCAAAACTAACCAAAACTAACCAAAACTAACCAAAACTAACCAAAACTAACCAAAACTAACCAAAACTAACCAAACTAACCAAACTAACCAAAACTAACCAAAACTAACCAAAACTAACCAAAACTAACCAAAACTAACCAAAACTAACCAAAACTAACCAAAACTAACCAAAACTAACCAAACTAACCAAACTAACCAAAACTAACCAAAACTAACCAAAACTAACCAAAACTAACCAAAACTAACCAAAACTAACCAAAACTAACCAAAACTAACCAAAACTAACCAAAACTAACCAAAACTAACCAAAACTAACCAAAACTAACCAAACTAACCAAAACTAACCAAAACTAACCAAAACTAACCAAAACTAACCAAAACTAACCAAAACTAACCAAAACTAACCAAAACTAACCAAAACTAACCAAAACTAACCAAAACTAACCAAAACTAACCAAAACTAACCAAAACTAACCAAAACTAACCAAAACTAACCAAAACTAACCAAAACTAACCAAAACTAACCAAAACTAACCAAAACTAACCAAAACTAACCAAAACTAACCAAAACTAACCAAAACTAACCAAAACTAACCAAAACTAACCAAAACTAACCAAAACTAACCAAAACTAACCAAAACTAACCAAAACTAACCAAAACTAACCAAAACTAACCAAAACTAACCAAAACTAACCAAAACTAACCAAAACTAACCAAAACTAACCAAAACTAACCAAAACTAACCAAAACTAACCAAAACTAACCAAAACTAACCAAAACTAACCAAAACTAACCAAAACTAACCAAAACTAACCAAAACTAACCAAAACTAACCAAAACTAACCAAAACTAACCAAAACTAACCAAACTAACCAAAACTAACCAAAACTAACCAAAACTAACCAAAACTAACCAAAACTAACCAAAACTAACCAAAACTAAACCAAAACTAACCAAAACTAACCAAAACTAACCAAAACTAACCAAAACTAACCAAAACTAACCAAAACTAACCAAAACTAACCAAAACTAACCAAAACTAACCAAAACTAACCAAAACTAACCAAAACTAACCAAAACTAACCAAAACTAACCAAAACTAACCAAAACTAACCAAAACTAACCAAAACTAACCAAAACTAACCAAAACTAACCAAAACTAACCAAAACTAACCAAAACTAACCAAAACTAACCAAAAACTAACCAAAACTAACCAAAACTAACCAAAACTAACCAAAACTAACCAAAACTAACCAAAACTAACCAAAACTAACCAAAACTAACCAAAACTAACCAAAACTAACCAAAACTAACCAAAACTAACCAAAACTAACCAAAACTAACCAAAACTAACCAAAACTAACCAAAACTAACCAAAACTAACCAAAACTAACCAAAACTAACCAAAACTAACCAAAACTAACCAAAACTAACCAAAACTAACCAAAACTAACCAAAACTAACCAAAACTAACCAAAACTAACCAAAACTAACCAAAACTAACCAAAACTAACCAAAACTAACCAAAACTAACCAAAACTAACCAAAACTAACCAAAACTAACCAAAACTAACCAAAACTAACCAAAACTAACCAAAACTAACCAAAACTAACCAAAACTAACCAAAACTAACCAAAACTAACCAAAACTAACCAAAACTAACCAAAACTAACCAAAACTAACCAAAACTAACCAAAACTAACCAAAACTAACCAAAACTACCAAACTAACCAAACTAACCAAAACTAACCAAAACTAACCAAAACTAACCAAAACTAACCAAAACTAACCAAAACTAACCAAAACTAACCAAAACTAACCAAAACTAACCAAAACTAACCAAAACTAACCAAAACTAACCAAAACTAACCAAAACTAACCAAAACTAACCAAAACTAACCAAAACTAACCAAAACTAACCAAAACTAACCAAAACTAACCAAAACTAACCAAAACTAACCAAAACTAACCAAAACTAACCAAAACTAACCAAAACTAACCAAAACTAACCAAAACTAACCAAAACTAACCAAAACTAACCAAAAACTAACCAAAACTAACCAAAACTAACCAAAACTAACCAAAACTAACCAAAACTAACCAAAACTAACCAAAACTAACCAAAACTAACCAAAACTAACCAAAACTAACCAAAACTAACCAAAACTAACCAAAACTAACCAAAACTAACCAAAACTAACCAAAACTAACCAAAACTAACCAAAACTAACCAAAACTAACCAAAACTAACCAAAACTAACCAAAACTAACCAAACTAACCAAAACTAACCAAAACTAACCAAAACTAACCAAAACTAACCAAAACTAACCAAAACTAACCAAAACTAACCAAAACTAACCAAAACTAACCAAAACTAACCAAAACTAACCAAAACTAACCAAAACTAACCAAAACTAACCAAAACTAACCAAAACTAACCAAAACTAACCAAAACTAACCAAAACTAACCAAAACTAACCAAAACTAACCAAAACTAACCAAAACTAACCAAAACTAACCAAAACTAACCAAAACTAACCAAAACTAACCAAAACTAACCAAAACTAACCAAAACTAACCAAAACTAACCAAAACTAACCATTGGTTTTCGCATGGTAATGATTAATAGGAGCGGATGGGGGCATTCGTATTGCGACGTTAGAGGTGAAATTCTTGGATCGTCGCAAGACGGACGGAAGCGAAAGCATTTGCCAAAAACGTTTTCATTGATCAAGAACAAAAGTTAGAGGCTCGAAGGCGATCAGATACCGCCCTAGTTCTAACTGTAAATATGCGAGCCAGCGATCCGCCGAAGTTGACTCGGCGGGACGCTTCCGGGAAACCAAAGGTTTTGGGTTCCGGGGGAAGTATGGTTGCGAAGCTGAAACTTAAAGGAATCGATGGAGGGGCAACACCAGCAGTGGAGTCTGCAGCAAATTTGATTCGAAAGGGGAAAACCCCGCCTTTCCCGGACTCCGAAGGGATGGACAGATTAGAGCTCATTCTTGATTCGGTGGGTGGTGGTGCATGGCCGTTTTTAGTTAATCGAGCGATTAATTTCTATAACGAACGAGACTCTAGCCTGCTAATTTTTACCGTCTGCGGACCAATATTTCTTAGAGCGACAAAGCGGCCTTTGGCTGCACGAGATTGAGCAATAACAGATCTGTGATGCCTTTGGATGTTCTGGGCCGCACGCGCGCTACACTGAAGGAATCAGCGCGCAGTCTCTGGGTGAGAGGCCCGGGTAACCCGTGGAAAATCCTTCGTGCTAGGGATTGGGGTTCCTAATTGTTCCCCAAAAAAGAGGAATTCCCAGTAAGCGCGAGTCATAAGCTCGCGTTGATTACGTCCCTGCCCTTTGTTCACACCGCCCGTCGTTACCACCGATTGAATGATTTAACGAGGTCTTCGAACCGAACCGCCGATATGTTCCGACGTCGTCGATGTGTTCGGAAAGTTGACCGTACTTAATCATTAGGATCGTTGTAGTATTAAAAAAATAACTTGTACATTGTACTCGCTGAGTCGATAATTTCTAATTATACGTACGAAGTCAGTGGAAGCGAAGACATTTCGGGTACCTGGACGAGCTAAAAGCGCGAGACCTAGCTTTGCGCTTACCGTCGACAAGGTGTGAAGGATTTTCGCCCGAGAATGTATATACATATACGTTAAAAGTTAGGCGCGGGTCGTCTGGAAATAAAAGTTCTTTCGGATAGACCGGCCCTAAAAATTAAAAGTTTGACTTCGAAGACCACTCTGCTCTTCCGTAGAGATACAAGTTGAAAATAAGGCGCAGGTCGTCTGAATACCAAACTTCGTTCGGATAGAACGGCCCTGGTCAGAAAAATTTTACTTCCAAAGCGAATGGATGCTCTTCCGTAAATATATATAATACGAGAGAAACCGCACTCCCGAACTAAGCCAAAAAGGCTTAAAATAATGTGCGCCGGTGGTCGCACCATTCCTTGTGGATTCTTATCAGTATGACGAGACCCCTGTAACAGGGAAAAATGACACAAAGGCATATGGCGAACGTAAAAGAAAAACTTTTGCGTTCGCCCTTTTTTTTAAATAGTTTTTTTTGAGACCTTACTTGCTTTTAGCGATCGTCGTTAGTACCCTCAATGTACTTAAGGTGACTCATCAAATTGGTGGTCCCTTTCTTCCGATAATAATCCTGCCCTTAGTGCTAGAGGATCCGCATTTCGAAAACAGAAAAATGTATGGCGAACGTAAAAGGAAAACTTTTGCGTTCGCCCTTTTTTTTTAATTTTTTGTCACCGTCGTTAGCACCCTCACTGTACTTAAGGTGTATCACCCTGTTGGTGTCCCGTTGCTGCGATTAAAGACCGAAAAATACATAGCGAACGTAAAAGGAAAACTTTTGTGTTCGCCCTTTTTTCAGTTTTGTTGAGACCTTACTTGATACAATGTACTTAAGGTGACATCCTATTGGTGTTACGTTGTTGCGATAATAATCCTGTCCATAGCACTTCGAAGGCAGAAAGATAGATATGCGTGCTAGTGCGAGTGGAAGGACCTTGTCAACGGACTTTATTTTGATATAGTAAATACGTTTGCGAGCAGTTTTTGTTACAATCTCACACCAACCATCTCAGTGGGCGACGATTCATTGATATATTTTTATTCTTGTTTTTTCGCTAAACGCATTTACACGGTACGCCCTACGTAGCAGTCGTCAATTGAGAAATTTAGTCGTTTTTATTTTTATTTAAATCGTCGTTCTTCTTCTTTTCTTTTATACTGTGCAAGGATGGGTTCAAACTTATTTTAGTACCGTGAATTTTGACAGCAACTTTTCAAGTTGTCGTTGGATTTTGTTGATGTAACTTTTCGAAATTTCGGTTCCAGAAACATATGAGTGTTGGGCATGTTTAGTGACTGTTGATTTCCCCTCGATCTGCCCGGTAAACTTTCTCATGTCGATTATCAAGTAAAGTTGCATTCCCTTCAATACGAACTATAGTTGAGTTCGTATTAACTTTAGAACCACGCAGCTACAATCTTCAGCCTAGTTAGCCGCCCGTTTTGTGTGTTACTTGCCAATGTTGCCACGACTACTACTCCGCCGTCCCTCTGCAATAACACTTTTGCTAAGTGAGTGCTATCCACTTATTGAATTTGAAATGCTGCCCCAAGGCAATCATTCACAAGTGCAGTGAACCAATGCATTGGACCACTTGGTACATTTTATCACCACGGGGATGTAGCGCTCCAGGTTAGGCCAAGGCACAGCCAAAATGAAAGCGACAGGAATTGCAAATTCGGAAATTTGTTGCTCGGACTCCCGCAAAGAAAACTTTACTGATGAAGACATCCCGGAACATAAAGAAAAAAAATAAAAGTCCTTTTCGGGACCTCTGTATATTTCTTTATTAAAAGAATTCGTTTTACATTTACCCACTACGCAGTACACATTGGTAGAAAATATAGACCTTTTTGGGCGGTTGTCCTTGCGCTTCAGACAGTTTTGTTTATTTTCTCTACCAGAAAACTCGGGTAAGATTACAAATGACCCGTAGAAGGAAAAGTGGTAAAAGGTTTGGGAAAAGGCGGTGCCAAACGACATTACAAAGTGTTGAGGGATAACATTCAGGGAATAACCAAGGGGGGCCGTTAGAAGATTAACCCGTCGCGGAGGCGTGAAATGAATTTCTGGATTAATTTACGAAAAACAGTAACTGAAAGTGAAATAATAAAACGGTTCTTTTCAGAATCACAAAAACACGTTACAAAGATAATTCGTTTATCGAGGATTATTCGCAACAAACAATTATTTTCGTCACATTAAGGCAAAGTTAGAATGTGCTTTTGGTTTTTATTTTCTTTAGTGTTATAGTGATTATTAAAATGAAAATGAAAGAATCAAGTCAATTTTGCCTAACAAAACCCCATGAAAATGGTAAACGTGCTTTAATAAAAACAAACTGTTGGCGGTTCCACGTAAAACAAATTTTGTAAAAAATATATCCGTTTAAATAAAACGGTATCTCAACTAGAAAAGTTTTCATCGCGGCCATTTTTAATTAGATTTGTTGTCAGTTTTCTTGGGCGGATCGCCAGTTGTAAATGGTATATATATATATATATATATATATATATATATATATATATATATATATATATATTCTCACGTATTGATTCACGGATGGAAAAATGTGATGACACTATATTCCGGGATATCATCCGTTCGCTCGTTGAACTCCGACTGGAATCCTGCATCCGACTGGAATCCTGCAAATCTTGCATCCGACTGGAATCCTGCAGACGTTTCGCCAAAATCTCACTTGGCATCTTCAATGCTCGCGCTCCGAAAACACTTCGAGTGTTTTCGGAGCGCGAGCATTGAAGATGCCAAGTGAGATTTTGGCGAAACGTCTGCAGGATTCCAGTCGGATGCAAGATTTGCAGGATTCCAGTCGGATGCAGGATTCCAGTCGGAGTTCAACGAGCGAACGGATGATATCCCGGAATATAGTGTCATCATATATATATATATATATATATATATATATATATATATATATATATATATATATATATATATATATATATATATATATACATATAAGTCCAATATATTTTTATAAATTTACGTACTCTATCCCCATATTTGAGAAAATTTTCTGGGCTAAATCTGTTTGAAAGTCGAACTATTTCTGGTGATGTGCCATGCGTTAAAATATAAGTCCATTATATTTTTATAAATTTACGTACTCAATCCCCATATTTCAGAAAAATTTCTGGGCTGAGCTGTTAATTAAAAAATATATATTTCAAGCAAAACAATGGCTGTTTGCAGTAGGTAGGTTTCGAACCTACGCTGCCATAGAGAATCTGATTTCAAGTCAGACGCCTTAACTGACAGACCAAGGCTAAATCTGTTTGAAAGTCGAACTATTTCTGGTGATGTGCCATGCGTTGAAATATAAGTCTATTATATTTTTATAAATTTACGTACTCAATCCCCATATATGAGAAAAATTTCTGGGCTGAGCTGTTAATTAAAAAATATATATTTCAAGCAAAATAATGATCGTTTGCAGTAGGTAGGTTTCGAACCTACGCTGCCATGGAGAATCTGATTTCTAGTCAGACGCCTTAACCGAGAGACCAAAGCTAAATCTGTTTGAAAGTCGAACTATTTCTGGTAATGTGCCATGCGTTGAAATATAAGTCCATTATATTTTTATAAATTTATGAACTCAATCCCCATATTTGAGAAAAATTTCTGAGCTGAGCTGTTAATTAAAAAATATATATTTCACGCAAAACAATTGCCGTTTGCATTAGGTAGGTATCGAACTTACGCTGCCATTTAGAATCTGATTTCTTGTCAGACGCCTTAACTGACAGACCAGGGCTAAACCTGTTTGAAAGTAGGACTATTACTGGTGATGTGCCATTTGAAATATAAGGGCATATGTATGCATATTATTTTAAATTTATGCACTCAATCCCCATAATTGACAAAATTTTCTGGGCTGAGCTGTTAATTAAAAAATATATATTTCAAGCAAAACAATGGTCGTTTGCAGTAGGAAGGTTTCGAACCTATGCTGATAGAGAATCTGATTTTTAGTCAGACGCCTTAACCGACAGACCAAGGCTAAATCTGTTTGAAAGTCGAACTATTCCTGGTGATGTGCCATGCGTTGAAATATAAGGCCATTATATTTTTATAAATTTATGTATTCAATCCCCATATTTGAGAAAAATTTCTGGGCTAACCTGTTAATTAAAAAATATATATTTCAAGCAAAGCAATGGCCGTTTGCAGTAGGTATATTTCGAACATACGCTGCCATAGAGAATCTGACTTCTAGTCAGACGCCTTAACCGGCAGACCAATGCTAAATCTGTTTGAAAGTAGGACTATTTCTGGTGATGTGCCATTTGAAATATAAGGGCATATATATGCATATTATTTTAAATTTATTCACTCAATCCCCATATTTTGACAAAATTTTCTGGGCTGACCTGTTAATTAAAAAATATATATTTCAAGCAAAATAATGGCCGTTTGCAGTAGGTAGGTTTCGAACCTACGCTGCCATGGCGAATCTGATTTCTAGAGAGACGCCTTAACCGACAGAACAAGGTTAAATCTGTTTGAAAGTCGAACTATTTCTGGTGATGTGCCATTTGAAATATAAGGGCAATATATTGTTTTAAATGTATGCACTCAATCTCCATAATTGACAAAATTTTCTGGACTGAGCTGCTAATTACAAAAATTATATTTCAAGCAAAACAAATGGTCGTTTGCAGTAGGTAGGTTTCGAACCTACGCTGCCATGGAGAATCTGATTTCTAGTCAGACGCCTCAACCGAGAGACCAAGGCTATATCTGTTTGAAAGTCGAACTACTTCTGGTAATGTGCCATGCGTTGAAATATAAGTTCATTATATTTTTATAAATTTATGTACTCAATCTCCATATTTGAGAAAAATTTCTGAGCTGAGCTGTTAATTAACAAATATATATTTCACGCAAAACAATTTGCGTTTGCGGTATGTACGTTTCGAACCTACGCTGCCATAGAGAATCTGATTTCTAGTCAGACGCCTTAACCGACAGACCAGGGCTAAATCTGTTTGAAAGTCGAACTATTTCTGGTGACGTGCCATGCGTTGAAATATAAGTCCAATATATTTTTATAAATTTACGTACTCTATCCCCACATTTGAGAAAAATTTCTGGGCTAAATCTGTTTGAAAGTCGAACTATTTCTGGTGATGTGCCATGCGTTAAAATACAAGTCCATTATATTTTTATAAATTTACGTACTCAATCCCCATATTTGAGAAAAATTTCTGGGCTGAGCTGTTAATTAAAAAATATATATTTCAAGCAAAACAATGGCCGTTTGCAGTAGGTAGGTTTCGAACCTACGCTGCCATAGAGAATCTGATTTCTAGTCAGACGCCTTAACCGACAGACCAAGGCTAAATCTGTTTGAAAGTCGAACTATTTCTGGTGATGTGCCATGCGTTGAAATATAAGTCTATTATATTTTTATAAATTTACGTACTCAATCCCCATATATGAGAAAAATTTCTGGGCTGAGCTGTTAATTAAAAAATATATATTTCAAGCAAAATAATGATCGTTTGCAGTAAGTAGGTTTCGAACCTGTACTGATAGAGAATCTGATTTCTAGTCAGACGCCTTAACCGACAGACCAAGGCTAAATCTGTTTGAAAGTCGAACTATTTCTGGTGATGTGTAATGCGTTGAAATATAAGGCCATTATATTCTTATAAATTTATGTAATCAATCCCCGTATTTGAGAAAAAATTCTGGGCTGAGCTGTTAATTAAAAAATACATATTTCAAGCAAAACAATTTGCGTTTGCGGTATGTACGTTTCGAACCTATGCTGCCATAGAGAATCTGATTTCTACTCAGACGCCTTAACCGACAGACCAGGGCTAAATCTGTTAGAAAGTCGAACTATTTCTGGTGATGTGCCATGCGTTGAAATATAAGTCCAATATATTTTTATAAATTTACGTACTCTATCCCCATATTTGAGAAAAATTTCTGGGCTAAATCTGCTTGAAAGTCGAACTATTTCTGGTGATGTGCCATGCGTTAAAATATAAGTCCATTATATTTTTATAAATTTACGTAATCAATCCCCATATTTGAGAAAAATTTCTGGGTTGAGCTGTTAATTAAAAAATATATATTTCAAGCAAAACAATGGCCGTTTGCAGTAGGTAGGTTTCGAACCTACGCTGCCATAGAGAATCTGATTTCTAGTCAGACGCCTTAACCGACAGACCAGTGCTAAATCTGTTTGAAAGTAGGACTATTTCTGGTGATGTGCCATTTGAAATATAAGGGCATATGTATGCATATTGTTTTAAATTTATGCACTCAATCCCCATAATTGACAAAATTTTCTGGTCTGAGCTGCTAATATCAAAAATTATATTTCAATCAAAATAATGGCCGTTTGCAGTAGGTAGGTTTCAAACCTACGCTGCCATGGAGAATATAATTTCTAGTCAGACGCCTTAACTGACAGACCAAGGCTAAATCTGTTTGAAAGTCGAACTATTTCTGGTGATGTGCCATGCGTTGAAATATGTCTATTATATTTTTATAAATTTACGTACTCAATCCCCATATATGAGAAAAATTTCTGCGCTGAGCTGTTAATTAACAAATATATATTTCAAGCAAAATAATGACCGTTTGCAGTAGGTAGGTTTCGAAACTACGCTGCCATGGAGAATCTGATTTCTAGTCAGACGCCTTAACCGAGAGACCAAAGCTAAATCTGTTTGAAAGTCGAACTATTTCTGGTAATGTGCCATGCGTTGAAATATAAGTCCATTATATTTTTATAAATTTATGAACTCAATCTCCATATTTGAGAAAAATTTCTGAGCTGAGCTGTTAATTAAAAAATATATATTTCACGCAAAACAATTGCCGTTTGCATTAGGTAGGTATCGAACCTACGCTGCCATTTAGAATCTGATTTCTTGTCAGACGCCTTAACTGACAGACCAGGGCTAAATCTGTTTGAAAGTAAATATAAGGGCATATGTATGCATATTATTTTAAATTTATGCACTCAATCCCCATAATTGACAAAATTTTCTGGGCTGAGCTGTTAATTAAAAAATATATATTTCAAGCAAAACAATGGTCGTTTGCAGTAGGAAGGTTTCGAACCTATGCTGATAGAGAATCTGATTTTTAGTCAGACGCCTTAACCGACAGACCAAGGCTAAATCTGTTTGAAAGTCGAACTATTCCTGGTGATGTGCCATGCGTTGAAATATAAGGCCATTATATTTTTATAAATTTATGTATTCAATCCCCATATTTGAGAAAAATTTCTGGGCTAACCTGTTAATAAAAAAATATATATTTCAAGCAAAGCAATGGCCGTTTGCAGTAGGTATATTTCGAACATACGCTGCCATAGAGAATCTGACTTCTAGTCAGACGCCTTAACCGGCAGACCAATGCTAAATCTGTTTGAAAGTAGGACTATTTCTGGTGATGTGCCATTTGAAATATAAGGGCATATGTATGCATATTATTTTAAATTTATTCACTCAATCCCCATATTTTGACAAAATTTTCTGGGCTGAGCTGTTAATTAAAAAATATATATTTCAAGCAAAGCAATGGCCATTTGCAGTAGGTAGGTTTCGAACCTACGCTGCCATAGAGAATCTGACTTCTAGTCAGACGATTTAACCGGCAGACCAGGGCTAAATCTGTTTGAAAGTAGGACTATTTCTGGTGATGTGCCATTTGAAATATAAGGGCAATATATTGTTTTAAATGTATGCACTCAATCTCCATAATTGACAAAATTTTCTGGACTGAGCTGCTAATTACAAAAATTATATTTCAAGCAAAACAAATGGTCGTTTGCAGTAGGTAGGTTTCGAACCTACGCTGCCATGGAGAATTTGATTTCTAGTCAGACGCCTCAATCGAGAGACCAAGGCTATATCTGTTTGAAAGTCGAACTATTTCTGGTAATGTGCCATGCGTTGAAATATAAGTCCATTATATTTTTATAAATTTATGTACTCAATCCCCATATTTGAGAAAAATTTCTGGGCTGAGCTGTTAATTAAAAAATATATATTTCAAGCAAAACAATGGCCGTTTGCAGTAGGTAGGTTTCGAACCTTCGCTGCCATAGGGAATCTGATTTCTAGTCAGACGCCTTAACCGACAGACCAACTCTAAATCTGTTTGAAAGTCGAATTATTTCTGTTGATGTGCCATACGTTGAAATATTATTCCATTATATTTTTATAAATTTATGTAATCAATCCCCGTATTTGAGAAAAATTTCTGAGCTGAGCTGTTAATTAAAAAATATATATTTCACGCAAAACAATTGCCGTTTGCATTAAGTAGGTATCGAACCTACGCTGCCATTTAGAATCTGATTTCTTGCCAGACGCCTTAACTGACAGACCAGGGCTAAATCTGTTTGAAAGTAGGACTATTTCTGGTGATGTGCCATTTGAAATATAAGGGCACATGTATGCATATTGTTTTAAATTTATGCGCTCAATCCCCATAATTGACAAAATTTTCTGAGCTGAGCTGCTAATTACAAAAATTATATTTCAAGCAAAACAAATGGTCGTTTGCAGCAGGTAGGTTTTGAACCTATGCTGATAGAGAATCTGATTTCTAGTCAGACGCCTTAACCGACAGACCAAGGCTAAATCTGTTTGAAAGTCGAACTATTTCTGGTGATGTGCCATGCGTTGAAATATAAGGCCATTATATTTTTATAAATTTATATATTCAATCCCCATATTTGAGAAAAATTTCTGGGCTGAGCTGTTAATTAAAAAATATATATTTCAAGCAAAACAATGGCCGTTTGCAGTAGGTAGGTTTCGAACCTACGCTGCCATAGGGAATCTGATTTCTAGTCAGACGCCTTAACCGACAGACCAACTCTAAATCTGTTTGAAAGTCGAATTATTTCTGTTGATGTGCCATACGTTGAAATATTATTCCATTATATTTTTATAAATTTATGTAATCAATCCCCGTATTTGAGAAAAATTTCTGAGCTGAGCTGTTAATTAAAAAATATATATTTCACGCAAAACAATTGCCGTTTGCATTAGGTAGGTATCGAACCTACGCTGCCATTTAGAATCTGATTTCTTGCCAGACGCCTTAACTGACAGACCAGGGCTAAATCTGTTTGAAAGTAGGACTATTTCTGGTGATGTGCCATTTGAAATATAAGGGCACATGTATGCATATTGTTTTAAATTTATGCGCTCAATCCCCATAATTGACAAAATTTTCTGAGCTGAGCTGCTAATTACAAAAATTATATTTCAAGCAAAACAAATGGTCGTTTGCAGCAGGTAGGTTTTGAACCTATGCTGATAGAGAATCTGATTTCTAGTCAGACGCCTTAACCGACAGACCAAGGCTAAATCTGTTTGAAAGTCGAACTATTTCTGGTGATGTGCCATGCGTTGAAATATAAGGCCATTATATTTTTATAAATTTATGTACTCAATCCCCATATTTGAGAAAAATTTCTGGGCTGAGCTGTTAATTAAAAAATATATATTTCAAGCAAAACAATGGCCGTTTGCAGTAGGTAGGTTTCGAACCTACGCTGCCATAGGGAATCTGATTTCTAGTCAGACGCCTTAACCGACAGACCAACTCTAAATCTGTTTGAAAGTCGAATTATTTCTGTTGATGTGCCATACGTTGAAATATTATTCCATTATATTTTTATAAATTTATGTAATCAATCCCCGTATTTGAGAAAAATTTCTGAGCTGAGCTGTTAATTAAAAAATATATATTTCACCCAAAACAATTGCCGTGTGCATTAGGTAGGTATCGAACCTACGCTGCCATTTAGAATCTGATTTCTTGCCAGACGCCTTAACTGACAGACCAGGGCTAAATCTGTTTGAAAGTAGGACTATTTCTGGTGATGTGCCATTTGAAATATAAGGGCACATGTATGCATATTGTTTTAAATTTATGCGCTCAATCCCCATAATTGACAAAATTTTCTGAGCTGAGCTGCTAATTACAAAAATTATATTTCAAGCAAAACAAATGGTCGTTTGCAGCAGGTAGGTTTTGAACCTATGCTGATAGAGAATCTGATTTCTAGTCAGACGCCTTAACCGACAGACCAAGGCTAAATCTGTTTGAAAGTCGAACTATTTCTGGTGATGTGCCATGCGTTGAAATATAAGGCCATTATATTTTTATAAATTTATATATTCAATCCCCATATTTGAGAAAAATTTCTGGGCTGAGCTGTTAATTAAAAAATATATATTTCAAGCAAAACAATGGTCGTTTGCAGTAGGTAGGTTTCGAACCTATGCTGATAGAGAATATGATTTCTAGTCGGACGCCTTAACCGACAGACCTGGGCTAAATCTGTTTGAAAGTCGAACTATTTCTGGTGATGTGCCATGCGCTGAAATATAAGGCCATTATATTTTTTTAAATTTATGTAGTCAATCCCCATATTTGAGATAAATTTCTGGGCTGAGCTTTTAATTAAAAAATATATATTTCAAGCAAAACCATGGCCGTTTGCAGTAGGTAGGTTTCGAACCTACGCTGAAATAGAGAATCTGACTTCTAGTCAGACGCCTTAACCGACAGACCAATGCTAAATCTGTTTGAAAGTAGGACTATTTCTGGTGATGTGCAATTTTAAATATAAGGGCATATGTATGCATATTATTTTAAATTTATGCACTCAATCCCCATAATTGACAAAATTTTCTGGGCTGAGCTGTTAATTAAAAAATATATATTTCAAGCAAAACAATGGTCGTTTACAGTAGGAAGGTTTCGAACCTATGCTGATAGAGGATCTGATTTTTAGTCAGACGCCTTAACAGACAGACCAAGGCTAAATCTGTTTGTAAGTCGAACTAGTCCTGGTGATGTGCCATGCGTTGAAATATAAGGCCATTATATTTTTATAAATTTATGTATTCAATCCCCATATTTGAGAAAAATTTCTGGGCTAACCTGTTAATTAAAAAATATATATTTTTCAGCAAAGCAATGGCCGTTTGCAGTAGGTATATTTCGAACATACGCTGCCATAGAGAATCTGACTTCTAGTCAGACGCCTTAACCGGCAGACCAATGCTAAATCTGTTTGAAAGTAGGACTATTTCTGGTGATGTGCCATTTGAAATATAAGGGCATATGTATGCATATTATTTTAAATTTATTCACTCAATCCCCATATTTTGACAAAATTTTCTGGGCTGAGCCGTTAACTAAAAAATATATATTTCAAGCAAAATAATGGCCGTTTGCAGTAGGTAGGTTTCGAACCTACGCTGCCATGGCGAATCTGATTTCTAGAGAGACGCCTTAACCGACAGAACAAGGTTAAATCTGTTTGAAAGTCGAACTATTTCTGGTGATGTGCCATTTGAAATATAAGGGCAATATATTGTTTTAAATGTATGGACTCAATCTCCATAATTGACAAAATTTTCTGGACTGAGCTGCTAATTACAAAAATTATATTTCAAGCAAAACAAATGGTCGTTTGCAGTAGGTAGGTTTCGAACCTACGCTGCCATGGAGAATCTGATTTCTAGTCAGACGCCTCAACCGAGAGACCAAGGCTATATCTGTTTGAAAGTCGAACTATTTCTGGTAATGTACCATGCTTTTAAATATAAGTCCATTATATTTTTATAAATTTATGTACTCAATCCCCATATTTGAGAAAAATTTCTGAGCTGAGCTGTTAATTAACAAATATATATTTCACGCAAAACAATTTGCGTTTGCGGTATGTACGTTTCGAACCTACGCTGCCATAGAGAATCTGATTTCTAGTCAGACGCCTTAACAGACAGACCAGGGCTAAATCTGTTTGAAAGTCGAACTATTTCTGGTGACGTGCCATGCGTTGAAATATAAGTCCAATATATTTTTATAAATTTACGTACTCAATCCCCATATTTGAGAAAAATTTCTGGGCTGAGCTGTTAATTAAAAAATATATATTTCAAGCAAAACAATGGCCGTTTGCAGTAGGTAGGTTTCGAACCTACGCTGCCATAGGGAATCTGATTTCTAGTCAGACGCCTTAACCGACAGACCAACTCTAAATCTGTTTGAAAGTCGAATTATTTCTGTTGATGTGCCATACGTTGAAATATTATTCCATTATATTTTTATAAATTTATGTAATCAATCCCCGTATTTGAGAAAAATTTCTGAGCTGAGCTGTTAATTAAAAAATATATATTTCACGCAAAACAATTGCCGTTTGCATTAGGTAGGTATCGAACCTACGCTGCCATTTAGAATCTGATTTCTTCTCAGACGCCTTAACTGACAGACCAGGGCTAAACCTGTTTGAAAGTAGGACTATTTCTGGTGATGTGCCATGCGTTGAAATATAAGTCTATTATATTTTTATAAATTTACGTACTCAATCCCCATATATGAGAAAAATTTCTGGGCTGAGCTGTTAATTAAAAAATATATATTTCAAGCAAAATAATGATCGTTTGCAGTAGGTAGGTTTCGAACCTACGCTGCCATGGAGAATCTGATTTCTAGTCAGACGCCTTAACCGAGAGACCAAAGCTAAATCTGTTTGAAAGTCGAACTATTTCTGGTAATGTGCCATGCGTTGAAATATAAGTCCATTATATTTTTATAAATTTATGAACTCAATCCCCATATTTGAGAAAAATTTCTGAGCTGAGCTGTTAATTAAAAAATATATATTTCACGCAAAACAATTGCCGTTTGCATTAGGTAGGTATCGAACCTACGCTGCCATTTAGAATCTGATTTCTTGTCAGACGCCTTAACTGACAGACCAGGGCTAAACCTGTTTGAAAGTAGGACTATTTCTGGTGATGTGCCATTTGAAATATAAGGGCACATCTATGCATATTGTTTTAAATTTATGCGCTCAATCCCCATAATTGACAAAATTTTCTGGGCTGAGCTGCTAATTACAAAAATTATATTTCAAGCAAAACAAATGGTCGTTTGCAGCAGGTAGGTTTTGAACCTATGCTGATAGAGAATCTGATTTCTAGTCAGACGCCTTAACCGAGAGACCAAGGCTAAATCTGTTTGAAAGTCGAACTATTTCTGGTGATGTGCCATGCGTTGAAATATAAGGCCATTATATTTTTATAAATTTATATATTCAATCCCCATATTTGAGAAAAATTTCTGGGCTGAGCTGTTAATTAAAAAATATATATTTCAAGCAAAACAATGGTCGTTTGCAGTAGGTAGGTTTCGAACCTATGCTGATAGAGAATATGATTTCTAGTCGGACGCCTTAACCGACAGACCTGGGCTAAATCTGTTTGAAAGTCGAACTATTTCTGGTGATGTGCCATGCGCTGAAATATAAGGCCATTATATTTTTTTAAATTTATGTAGTCAATCCCCATAATTGACAAAATTTTCTGGGCTGAGCTGTTAATTAAAAAATATATATTTCAAGCAAAACAATGGTCGTTTGCAGTAGGAAGGTTTCGAACCTATGCTGATAGAGAATCTGATTTTTAGTCAGACGCCTTAACCGACAGACCAAGGCCATATTTGTTTGAAAGTCGAACTATTTCTGGTAATGTGCCATGCGTTGAAATATAAGTCCATTATATTTTTATAAATTTATGTACTCAATCCCCATATTTGAGAAAAATTTCTGAGCTGAGCTGTTAATTAACAAATATATATTTCACGCAAAACAATGGCCGTTTGCAGTAGGTAGGTATCGAACCTACGCTGCCATAGAGAATCTGACTTCTAGTCAGACGCCTTAACCGGCAGACCAGGGCTAAATCTGTTTGAAAGTAGGACTATTTCTGGTGATGTGCCATTTGAAATATAAGGGCATATGTATGCATATTACTTTAAATTTATGCACTCAATCCCCATAATTGACAAAATTTTCTGGGCTGAGCTGTTAATTAAAAAATATATATTTCAAGCAAAATAATGGTCGTTTGCAGTAGGTAGGTTTCGAACCTATGCTGATAGAGAATCTGATTTCTAGTCAGACGCCTTAACCGACAGACCAGGGCTAAATCTGTTTGAAATTAGAACTATTTCTGGTGATGTGCCATTTGAAATATAAGGGCGTTATATTGTTATAAATTGATGCATACATATGTCCTTATATTTCAAATGGCACATCACCAGAAATAGTCCTACTTTCAAACAGATTTAGCCCTGGTCTGCCGGTTAAGGCGTCTGACTAGAAGTCAGATTCTCTATGGCAGCGTAGGTTCGAAATATACCTACTGCAAACGACAATTGTTTTGCTTGAAATATAATGTTTGTACAAACAGACTTAGCCTTGGTCTGTCGGTTAAGGCGTCTGACTAGAAATGAGATTCTCCATGGCAGCGTAGGTTCGAATTCTACTTACTGCAAACGACCATTGTTTTGCTTGAAATATAATTTTTGTAATTAGCAGCTCAGCCCAAAAAATTTGGTCAATTATGGGGATTGAGTGCATCAATTTATAACAATATAATGCCCTTATATTTCAAATGGCACATCACCAGAAATAGTTCGACTTTCAAACAGATTTAGCCTTGGTCTGTCGGTTAAGGCGTCTGTCTAGAAATCAGATTCTCTATGGCAGCGTAGGTTCGAAACCTACCTACTGCAAACGACAATTGTTTTGCTTGAAATATAATGTTTGTACAAACAGACTTAGCCTTGGTCTGTCGGTTAAGGCGTCTGACTAGAAATGAGATTCTCCATGGCAGCGTAGGTTCGAATTCTACTTACTGCAAACGACCATTGTTTTGCTTGAAATATAATTTTTGTAATTAGCAGCTCAGCCCAAAAAATTTGGTCAATTATGGGGATTGAGTGCATCAATTTATAACAATATAACGCCCTTATATTTCAAATGGCACATCACCAGAAATAGTTCTACTTTCAAACAGATTTAGCCCTGGTCTGTCGGTTAAGGCGTCTGACTAGAAATCAGATTCTCTATGGCAGCGTAGGTTCGAAACCTACCTGCTGCAAACGGCCATTGTTTTGCTTGAAATATATATTTTTTAATTAACAGCTCAGCTCAGAAATTCTTCTCAAAAATGGGGATTGAGTGCATAAATTTATAAAAATATAATGGCCTTATATTTCAAACGCATGCCACATCACCAGAAACTATGGGGATTGAGTTCATAAATTTATAACAACATAATGCCCTTATTTTTCAAATGGCACATCACCAGAAATAGATCTACTTTCAAACAGATTTAGCCCTGGTCTGTCGGTTAAGGCGTCTGACTAGAAATCAGATTCTCTCTGGCAGCGTAGGTTCGAAAAATACCTACTGCAAACGGCCATTGCTCAGCTCAGAAATTCTTCTCAAATATGGGGATTGAGTGCATAAATTTATAAAAATATAATGGCCTTATATTTCAAACGCATGCCACATCACCAGAAATAGTTTGACTTTCAAACAGAGAGAGCCTTGGTCTGTCGGTTAAGGCATCTGACTGGAAATCAGATTCTCTATCAGCATAGGTTCGAAACCTACCTATTGAAAACGACCATTGTTTTGTTTGAAATATAATTTTCGTAAATAGCAGCTTATCCCAGAAAATTTTGTCAATTACGGGGACTGAGTGCATAAATCTATAACAATGTAATGCCCTTATATTTCATATGGCACATCACCAGAAATAGTTCTACTTTCAAACAGATTTAGCCCTGGGCTGTCGGTTAAGGCATCTGACTAGAAATCAGATTCTCTATGGCAGCGTAGGTTCGAAACCTACCTACTGCAAACGGCCATTGCTCAGCTCAGAAATTCTTCTCAAATATGGGGATTGAGTGCATAAATTTATAAAAATATAATGGCCTTATATTTCAAACGCATGCCACATCACCAGAAATAGTTCGACTTTCAAACAGATTTAGCCCTGGTCTGTCGGTTGAGGCGTCTGACCAGAAATCAGATTCTCCATGGCAGCGTAGGTTCGAAACTTACCTGCTGCAAACGACCATTGTTTTGCTTGAAATATAATTTTTGTAAATAGCAGCTTATCCCAGAAAATTTTGTCAATTACGGGGACTGAGTGCATAAATCTATAACAATGTAATGCCCTTATATTTCATATGGCACATCACCAGAAATAGTTCTACTTTCAAACAGATTTAGCCCTGGGCTGTCGGTTAAGGCATCTGACTAGAAATCAGATTCTCTATGGCAGCGTAGGTTCGAAACCTACCTACTGCAAACGGCCATTGCTCAGCTCAGAAATTCTTCTCAAATATGGGGATTGAGTGCATAAATTTATAAAAATATAATGGCCTTATATTTCAAACGCATGCCACATCACCAGAAATAGTTCGACTTTCAAACAGATTTAGCCCTGGTCTGTCGGTTGAGGCGTCTGACCAGAAATCAGATTCTCCATGGCAGCGTAGGTTCGAAACTTACCTGCTGCAAACGACCATTGTTTTGCTTGAAATATAATTTTTGTAATAAGCAGCTCAGCCCAGAAAATTTTGTCAATTATGGGGATTGAGTGCATAAATTTATAACAATATAATGCCCTTATATTTCAAATGGCACATCACCAGAATTAAGGCGTCTGTCTAGAAATCGGATTCTCTATTTCAGCGTAGGTTCGAAACCTACCTACTGCAAACGGGCATTGTTTTGCTTGAAATATATATTTTTTATTTAACAGCTCAGCTCAGAAATTCTTCTCAAATATGGGGATTGAGTGCATAAATTTATAAAAATATAATGGCCTTATATTTCAAACGCATGCCACCTCACCAGAAATTATGGGGATTGAGTGCATAAATTTATAACAATATAATGCCCTTATTTTTCAAATGGCACATCACCAGAAATAGATCTACTTTCAAACAGATTTAGCCCTGGTCTACAGTGGAGTGGAAAAACATGCTATAGCTAAAAGGGGAGTATCTATCGTAGTACACAAGAAACTCAAAAAAATATTAAGGCCTGGGAAGAAATAGATGAGCAAATATTAAAATTACAATTACAAATAAATGGACATTACATTATGATCCTCGCCAGTATATGCCCTTAGTGAAGATGCTGGCACACAAAATAAAGACGAGTTTTATGAAAAACTTAACGATACATTAATGAACATCAAGGAAGATAATGAAATAGTTATTATGGGAGATCTAAATTCACGTACAGGCAGCAAGGAGGGCGATGCAACAGCAGATATGGTGTCGTTGAAGATTATGAATGGCTTCTTTCCTCATGAAAACATCCACACGTTCACATGGACACAACCTACTAGAGGGCTTTCCTCAATAATTCATTACATAATTATGAAACAAAAATCTAGAATAAATAACCTGGACGTAAGGGTCTATCGGGATGTGGAATGCGGCTCAGATCATCACTTAGTAGTAACAAGACTAGTAGTAAATTACAGAAGAAAAATCAACATAAAAAAAGAGGACGAAGAAAAAAAATAATAACACACAATTCGAACGAAGATATAACAGACAGTTTTTGAGATGAATCTACAAAATTTTAATACAAAGTAAGGTTAGCTAACAAACTACAACGAGTAAGAAAGGAACAGAGAGCGAGAGAACTATACAATGACATAAAAAGATATATACACGAGGCAGCAGAGGAAGCCTTGGGCCGCAAAAGGAAACAGCAGAACAACCCAGAATGGTGGACAAAATAAGTGGAGGATATAATTAAAGAGAAGAAGAAGGCATATCACCACTGGCTAAATACTAAAAGGGATGAAGATAGATAGGTGGATTACCATAAAGACACCACAGCTGATTTATTTGAAAGTTGGTTTCAAAACAAACTAGTTCCAAACATTCCACATAATAGCGTAATCGTAATGGACAATGCAAGTTATCACAGTAGACAGTTGCAGTGCAGTGCAGAACTAAATAAAGAAGCAAAAAGACTAGTTGGAAGAAGTAAAAATGAACGCTGGGAAAGGACATGCGAAGAATTAGGTAGATTCACGGCCAGCACAAGAGTATCGGAAGCATAATATAACAATAAAGAATCTAAGAAAAAGTACAAAGGAAACTAGTAAATTTAACCTAATTGGAGTGGAAACATATCGAATGTATTATAAAACGCTACTAACTGAAAATAGAATTCCAAATGGACGATATAGACAAAATCATAGACGATCATGTACATAAAATCACAATAACTGAAATCAATAAAGCCCTAAAGGAATCGAAAAATAAAAAAGCCGCTGGACCCGGAGACATGCCCATAGAGCTAATAAAGAATGCACCAGAACTATTAGAAACTATTCAATAAATGTATACACGGAGATCAATTACCCGAGGACTGGAATTTAGGATATATTAGTTCTATATATAAAAAGGAGATAAAAGGTGTGTCATAATTAAAGAGGCATAACGGTTATTAGCTCAATGGGGAGGTGTACAGTCGAATACTTAAAACAAGAATAGAAGACAACTTCCAAGAAATAGAAGAACGAAGCGGTTTTCTAACGGGAAGATCCTGTATAGATAATATATTTGTCTTGCGACAAGTAATGGAAAAATGTAGAGCTCACAACTGAACTCTTGATCTTGAAAAAGCATACGCCACGGTACCCTTGAAGAAAATGTTTGAAGTATTAATGACAACCGGACTCAACAATGTATATATGAGAGCTATCTAGAACCTTTATAAAGATGCGACGGGTGTACATAGATCGAACCGTTTTTCAGTGAACAAAGGATTAAAACAAGGCTGTAGCATGTCCTCTACTCTATTCGAAATATATATTCAGGAACCCCCAAGAGAGTGGAGGGAAAAAATGGCAAATATGGGGGTAGATTTAGATGACAAATATTTGACGAGCCTCTTTTTGCAGACGATCAAGTGATTATAGCTTGTGATGAAGACGACGCAGATTACATGCTGAGAAAACTGAAAGAACACTATGAGAATTGGGGACCGAATATGCGGAAGACTGTAGGGGGAAAACACGAAGATGAAGATCCTGAACTATATATGTATGTATGTATGAAAATTAGAATATATGAAGCAGTTGTGGAACCCATCTTCGTACGGCGCAGAATACTGGCAAATGACGACGCACGACAAGAAAGTTATCGACACAGTAGAAATGGATTTCTTGAGAAGAGCATGCCAAGTGTCGAGAGTAGAATACATCAGGAATGAAGAAATACGAAGAAGAACAGGGAGAATACATACCAGCACTGACCGAATAGAAACTAGACACCTTATATGGTATGGGCACGTACAGAGAATGAACGATGAGAGATTACCAAAAAGAGGACTAAAATATATCCCCAAAAACAGAAAGAAAAAAGGAAGACCTCATGGACCGATGGTATAAGAAATATAATGAAGGTCAGAGCAGTTAAAGAAGATGAATGGAGGAATAAAGATAAATGGCGGTCGATTTGATGCTTGTTAGTTCTGAGAGTCTTGTCACTGGTATTGTACCCAAAAACTAATGGACCATGGTAAAACATAGTAGCAAAACTTTGATAAATTTCTTCTGTAACTTTGCGCTGCAGCCGTGCCAAAACAAACTCGTGACTCATGGTTTCTAATATGAAAATAGCATATTAAGCAACATAGACCCTAAAAGGTGTAAAAACAGTTTGCCAAGGAAAAATTTGTTTATGTTTAAAATGCACAGAATTGAAAGGTGTAGCAAACATTCGAAACCAATCGTGATACTGGTCGCATAGTTGGTCGTTTCTATTAAATTCGGTTAAATATATTTGGACAGCTACAAGGTTACTAAATTTCAGGAACTCATGTCGTGCTGGGGAATTACCCTCACCTGACCTACTTTTGAGGTATAGACACAAGCGTTTGCGGTTCCATTTTTGTAGTTGGCAAACTACATAACTTACAAAAAAATTACATTAGTTTTAGTAAACAGAGAACAAAATTTGCATTCCGCTCCGCATTTGCACATGCCTCATAATCTAATTTCAATATGCAGGGTCTATAATGAATAATTTTAAAATTCATTTCATTTCAATTCGCTATCAACCACCGTTTTAAATTACTTTTACGCCCTAGATACAATCAAAATCTGGTATGACTGATTATATGCTGCTAATTTTTCTTGTGTAATTAATCATTATCTAATAAATAGCTAAATTATAATCATTATTTATTGTCTAACATCTATTTTAATAAAATTTATGGCTGCATAGGATTCGATCAAAGTTTCTTCAATGTTATTGTCTTCTTCAGAAAACGTTCTGATTATTTGCTGGTTTATACATGCGATGACGATCTATCGATCTAAAATCCTTTGAACTGTTGAACGTCGCCGCTTGTTTAAACGATTAGGAGGATATTATTACATTTTTTGTGTGCAATACTTCCCTATATCTGTTTAGTAAACTGATATACACATATCAGTGGCATCAAATATTTATAAATTGAAGCTTCTTGCTTCTCTTGTTTCATTGTTGTTTCATTCGGATGTAGGTTTCTTCAGTAGACATTTTTTTGTTTCCTTTCAGCGACTTTTAATAGACAGGTTAGACTTGAAAAATTTAACTTAATTTCAATAAAAATCGAAATCTTTCACTGTCAACCGTGCTGAAAATGTCCTGTCAGAGGAGGTGCGAAAATGCTGGAAAAACTTCTAAATCTATCCGAAGTATATTTGCTAGAACGATTTTTGACTCACGCGGAAATCCTACTGTAGAAGTTGATCTTATTAGCGAGTTAGGATTATTTAGAGCTGCTGTACCATCCGGGGCTAGTACTGGTAAGAGCGTATTTAGTAGGAGGAATTGAAGAAATTATTCATCAGAACATATTTATTCGACGAGGTAGTATCTAATTTTATTTCATTCTCATCAAATATGTATATATATGTCGAGTATGAACAAAAATCTTTTGAGGTTATCGATCAAGGGAAATTGTTCGAAATATTTTTTATTGGCAGGTTTCAATATTTACTTTTACAGCATATAGTCCAAAATTTAGTTAATAAATGCCTTTGCGAACTCTGGTATGTCTTTGTTAGACACCAGATATTTTTTGCGACTTGGCAGATCAACAACTATATTATCTAAAAAGTCATAAACACGTAAGTGTCACATTTTGGAACAGATGCGTCTTAAAATTTCCGTGTTTGCAAAGTAATACCGCAACTCAAAATGGCATGTAAAACCAAAGATGAATGCAAACGAGAAGCAGGCTCTAAACCTATTTACGACGTGAGAGCGAGAACTATTTTCGATTCCCGCGGGAACCCGACGGTCGAAGTGGACCTGTTTACTAATTTGGGGATATTTCGAGCGGCCGTTCCTTCTGGAGCAAGCACGGGTAAACTTTTCTGGGAGAGAAAAAGGCGTATTTTCCCTTTCACAGAAAATTCAATCTGCATATGTGAAGGGAGCAATAAAATAAGGATCTTTGTAATACGAATTTAAATGTAAATATTTCGCATTTGCCTGGCATAGGAATTGTAGCACCAAGTAAATGTGAATGTATTTTATATTAATATCTTTTGAAGTACTTGGGATAAACGTGATTCAACAACCGATTATATTTTCAAACAAATTCATTGAGAAGAATTCTTAAAAATTCAAGATTGGGTTGCGCGTCCGCGAATTAGATGAAGGAAAATTCTTCAAGAATAGCTGTGACTTTACCTATCATATCCTGTATATGTTCAATTAGCGATAACTCTGGTGATCTTATGGACCACGGTAGAAAGGTTACATTAGCTTTTAGGAGTAAGTTTTTAGTAACTGCAGCGTTATGGTTCTTTCAGTAGCGGAAAGTAGGGCAATGTGAGACGTTATCGCACAATTTATATTTTAGAGTGGCGTGTTGAAAATTAAACTTTCATTTTTCCACATGGATTGTAAATATGCAATGTTACTAATTAAGGGTCCATTCTGTTAAGTAAATATCAACGGAGTATTAAGAAGTTCTTGAATGAGACTAGTTTAAAGCTACTTCGAGAAAAGTCTATGTCTTAGTAATTTTGTTTCTCACAAGTTGTGTTGAATATTTTTTCTTCCCCCATCCCTAGATTCTTGTCGTATAATGCACAATTTCTACGGACTTTCCATATATCCAAAATAATTAAAATGATCTTTTCCACTAGGTATTCACGAAGCCTTAGAACTTCGAGACAATGTCCCGACGGAATTCCAAGGCAAAGGTGTCTCCAAAGCGGTTAGCAACGTGAACGATATCATCGGACCGGCATTAGTCAAACAAAATTTTGATGTCATGCAACAGGAAGAAATTGACGAGTTCATGATTAAACTCGATGGAACTGACAACAAAGCAAATTTGGGGGCTAATTCTATCTTAGGGGTGTCGCTAGCTGTTTGTAAAGCTGGTGCGGCGAAAAGAGGTCTTCCATTGTACAGACATATAGCGGATTTGGCAGGGGTGAAGGAGTTGGTATTACCGGTACCCGCACTGAATGTCATCAATGGCGGATCGCACGCGGGAAACAAGTTGGCGATGCAGGTAAATATTTTGGTTATACGCGAGATATTTTCATTTTCATATGTGCTGCTGCTACAATTCACGTTGCAAATATACCGGGTGTTAGAAATTGAATCCTCGCTTGTGATTTAAGTAGCTGTATCAGATAAGTAACTTTCTAAGCCCTTTTGAAATGAAACACATTTTATTAATTCCAAAAAAAAAACAAAAAGGCATATGCCTTTCTTATTGTGTCTTGAGTTTATTTTATGAGATATTAATAAATAAGACAAACTTTCTACAAGAATAAATTTGAAATCGGACTTTTCATGTTGGTGACATATAAAGCCACCATTTTTTAAAATAGGAATCTGCTTCATCTGTTTTCTGCGTGAGTTTAGGAAAAAATATAAAAGAAATGGCGATTTTTGCTTTCTTCTGGATATCTTAGAAAAATGCTACGAATTTTCTCAATTTCAAAATTGTTTTTTTTTAAGATTTAAGTGATTTATGTCTTATAGTTGCTGATATACGAATAGGAAAAAGCGATTTTGTGACATCCCATTGATGAAATTGGAACTGAAAGTAAAAATATAAAAGTCAGTTCAAAATTCAAATTTTGAATTGCAGATGCGGAATATGAAACAATAAAAACTCTTACAGGACAATAAATTTTAATTTTGAAAACACTCTAGGCTATGATTTTTATCTGTTTAGTTAGTTTTTTTCAGTCCACCGAAAACTACCTTGAAGCCTTAAAACACAAATTTTTGAATCAAAAGTTTCAATTCAACATTATATAGATTCTAAAATTAATATGAATCTTAACAGAACATCTTGTCTTATATAACGAAATATATTATATTTAATATTATACAAAAATAAACAAAACAAAAGCAAAGCAAAAATTTTATGCATAGATACAGGTACCAATGAACATACAATTCATTGTCCTATCTGAGTGCTCTAGATTTGTTTGATGGAGCTTATTGCACATTGGTTTATCGGAAAAACTATGAGTATTAAAAAGTTTGATTTTAAGAAGAATAAGAAAAGTGTGTAGTATTGCATTCGAGAAAATGATTAATTTTTAACCATATTCGAATTAGTTTAAAGAAAAAGTACCACAATAAAAAAAAGTGTCGACGTCGACATTTATTCACCAATGTACTATACTATATTGGAGTAGTAAATTGAATAGAAAAAAACAAACTACTCTATATTAATTTTATATTAAATTCTTTATTATAAAAAGGCGCCATTACGTCAATAAATATTTTAAGCACCCAAGTGCTCATCTGCTATACAGCTTCCCACCTTGGGCAAATGGGCTAATATGCTAATACTTTTAATTATAGTAAATTAGGGTAAGTTTCGTTATTGTTTCGTGGGTAAAAATGTGATAGAAAGGCCGGGGGTTCATTTAATGTGATTTTGGCGTCGGACCAGGGCCACGGAACATCTCAGTTTCTATGCCTTTTTACTTCCTTCTTAGGTTACGGTTTCTGCTCAGGGTGACATGCTGTTATTATTTTCTTTATTATAAGAATGCAGATCGGTTCTTTTCACTTTTATAAGTAATTTTTCATACTGGTTCCCTGATGTTTACTTTTATTAATGGAGAACTATTGGATGCTCTGATTGTACTTTGCTTTCGCCAAACTCAAATTGTAAATCCTGTCCAAGTTCCCGTTCCACCAGTTCTCTCAATGAGATATACGGTACGCTTAATTCTTTTTGCTTCTAACTGTAATATTCCATGATAAAACGAAAACACAGTGTATGTTATTCTTAAAGGAGTTTATGATTTTGCCAACCGGTGCGTCCTCGTTCCACGATGCTATGAAGATGGGCGCCGAAACTTATCAGATGCTGAAGAAAATGATCAAAGACAAGTACGGCTTGGATGCTACTGCGGTTGGTGACGAAGGGGGTTTCGCGCCAAATATACAAAACAACAAGGAAGTGCTGACCATATTAAATGAAGCTATTGCGAAGGCCGGGTATACTGGCAGGATCGAAATAGGGATGGATGTGGCTGCGTCAGAATTTTATAAAGACGGTAAAAACACGGTATTTTGTTTGTTACTTAGTTACTGGCGCTTGAATGAGAGACCTACCATGAACAATCACTTTACATTTTCAGCATTTGCTCACAAATAGTTAACCAAATCATTATCATCATAATACGTTTTTCCAAAACATCGTTTTGCACAGTGCTAACTATTATTGCCATTCATAGCCAAATTTCACCGAAGTGAATGTTTCCCAAACATAATTTACCAATAACGATTAAGTTATTGAAACTGTCTATTAAATTAATTAAATTTTGTAAGTAGTTGCAATTGGATAAGCTCATTTCACCATCAATGTTCCAATGTCTCTAGTTGCCCTAGACTATAGACCGTACACGGAATATCGATATACACTAGTTATTCGAATTTGAGTAATATTCTATTGTGCAAAATATGTGTTGCTTATTCTTTCAACGTCTGCTTGAAAACAGTGACTTCAGAATTTTTTCATAAGTGTTCTTTTACCTTTCAATATTCCAGGAGATTTTTAACTTAACCTCGATAAAGTTAATATCCACAAAATACTTTCGCTTATCTTTGTTTAATGGGGGAAGTCCATATCAAGAATTTTTCCGGGAGGTTATTATTTTATTTATTGCTGTAGTAGAGTCGAATGCAAAAATCACTTTTAGAAAAAAAAATGCAATGCTGCATAATTGGTCCTACAACGTTTAAAAGCGAAATGCGAATCATCTAGGCTGACAATGAACGAGCTTCATTAATTTTCCAGTTTTGCAATATTGTGAAAATTAATCTCAGAATTGTGATGGGTGGCGTAATAAAGAAGCCGAAATCTTGCGTCGAGTTGATTCTTTAATATTTAGTGGGTATGTTAATGTCCCTCTTGAAGAGGGATGGACGTTGTAATGCAAATGCGAACGTTCCGCAGCAAAGTTTAAGACTTATTGCTCCATTTAAATTTTCAATGGACGCCGCTAACAGGATGCTGTTAGTCTTCTTGAACTAGTGAAATGTAGAACGCTACATGAATGCATATGAAAAATATACTACAAAATTAACGACCTTATACATGCAAGAGTCATTAGTTAAAAACTCAGTTTAACATATCCAACAAATATGTTGAGATTTGGTATGATCTGTGTGTTGAGTGGTAGAATCGTTTAAGTAAATTAGAGTGCATTTAAAGATTATTGAAAGATCTGAAAGGAAGAACATGTTATTGAAACAAAAAATACCAAATTTTAGTTTGAAATGTTGACACTGACTGACAAAGATTGACGTAATTTTTCAGAGGTCGTGCTAGCAATAAATAATACTGGCATTACAAACCACTCTAACTTCATCGACTTGTCGAACCTACACAACAGCACTCGTAGGTCTGAGCCCTACTGTCATGACTTGCATTTAGAAAGTTCAAATGGGGAGTCGGCAGTCCAAAGAACAACTAACTACACAAGTTTCGCTTTAAGAGACGGGAGTCCTAGGACAAGTCGTCTGACAAGTCAGATAAGAAAGTACTTGCAAAGTTTTTAACCAGTGGAGGGTTAAGAGTCAATAGCTGCTGATATTTTGAATGCTCAATCATTAAATAGTCAAATTCCTGCTCACTAGGCGTTCCGTTAATGCACAGTCTAGTTAATAATGGTTTGTTAGTTTGGACTTTATTGCACGAATTTTATTTATAAACCCTGTTTAGTGGTATTACAGCGAATTTTATTGACCTCTGAACTACCATGAAGCGACATTTGCGGAATTTCATTAGTTCAAAGACGAAATAGCTCTCAATAGCGTGGTAGTAATAGATAATGCAGTTTTAGATTTTTCATCAGAGAGTAGCCTCGCCTACTCGAAACTCTTTCTATTTTGAGTTCATCCTCCAGTATTAAAATTGAAGGACTATTGACTATAACTTGGAATGGAATAGAATATTTTTTAATACGGTTTCGTTGATATCGACATTTCAGTTCTAAATAATAGTACGTAGACCACATAACACCTTAGCTTCCATACATTCCGTACATTCAAAGTCGAACACGATCGTGTCAAAGTATATGAATGTTTATACTGTTCTTACCGTTTGACTGTTAAACTGTGAAATAGTCGCGGGATAACGTTCCTGCTCAAATTTTTCGTATATTTAAGGAGGTTGGGATAACGATTTCTGCGAATTGTTGATTACTTTGGATATTTCTGAAGGAATTTTGTCAGTCAGTCAGTCTAATTCTATCTGCAATTATTGGCTATGCAGTGACATATTCCGTTGCCTATGTATCATTGCATTTTTTTATATTCTCTCCTTCTATTTTGTTACATTGAGTGAGTTGAATTATTTGTTTGATTCTTCTTCGACTTCATATAATTTGCAAGATGTTTTGTACAATTCAATTTTTACGAATTTTTTTTATTTCTTTAAGGTTTGCTCACAAACGGTGTTGATTACCTCTGTACATCCTTTTCATCATTTAATTTCATCCCAAAGGCGCAAATACTGATTGGCAGCGTTTAAGTCCTATTTGAACTTTTGTTTGAACGTTTATTACAGGATTATACGACTTGGATTTCAAGAACCCCAAGAGCGACAAGAAGAACTGGATTAAATCTGACAAACTGCTTGCGATTTATCAAGACTTTATAAAATCTTTCCCCGTATGTTCCATTGAGGACCCATTCGACCAAGACGATTGGGAGGCTTGGGCCAGTATAACTGCCAATACAACCATTCAAATTGTCGGTGACGATCTCACCGTTACAAATCCGAAACGCATTCGGACGGCCGTTGACAAAAAGGCATGCAACTGTTTACTGCTGAAAGTAAACCAGATTGGTACTGTGACCGAATCTATCAGGGCTCATTTGTTGGCCAAACAGAATGGTTGGGGTACCATGGTATCTCACAGGTTTGTTTCCTCTATCGTGTTTTCTGTTAAACGTTTTATACATTTTGTAAAATACCTTGGCATTATTTTTCAATAAAAATAGTTAAGTTAATCGCAAATTCAAGATTAAGTAATCTATAACCGAGTACTATGAAGGGTCTAAACCCAAGTGTGCTGAATATATTGTCGAAAGTTTATTATTATGAATGTTTTACTGTCATAAGAATTTTTTTTTTGAAATTTTAAACAGGTACTTCACATCGTTGCAGCAAACGTCTTTGCCAAATACTTTAAAAATCTAACTTAATTTTGGAAATATGTTTATTTAGATCAAATATTAAAAAAACATTTTCATAAACATTCACCAACATTCGTCAATAGACAAAAATTTCACTTATGTTCCACACCATTGTATACCATTAATAAGCATGTAGTGTTTGTTGGGTGATTTGAGAAATTTGCTTGACGATGTTGACCTTATATCGTACGAACTCCACTTTTTGAATTATTATTGAATTAAATTGTTATACAGAACTTACGAATTTTCTGTGTGCGTAGCAATTAGTACGTTACTTGACCACTTCTAGAGCTTTCAATTAATTTCTTTATTGTGCATATGAATATTTCTTAATAATTATAATTGCTTTCTAAATTTGTAGCTTTATATATATTATAGATTTAACTTAATAATTCGAGGTGAGCAATAATTAAACAAGGACTTAAGCTATGTATTACATTATTTGAGAAAATGCATTTGCTTAAAAATTGTTTGCGGCCGATGACGAAAAGTAACTTTAATGAAAGGATTTCTGAATTCCAGATCTGGTGAAACCGAAGATACTTTTATAGCCGACTTGGTAGTGGGTTTATCTACAGGTCAGATAAAGACAGGCGCGCCTTGCAGATCCGAACGTTTAGCAAAATATAATCAAATACTTAGAATCGAGGAGGAGTTGGGACCGAACGTGAGATATGCAGGAAAAGCATTTAGGAAACCTTTATAAAATTAATTAATAAATGAATTATTATTATTACGTAATGAGTTTCCGTCCAGGGCTTTCGATGGTTCATTTAATGAATAACCAGTTGGACGTTCAAATTAAACGGAATGTTCGACAAATTGGAATTTTCTACAGCTGCTTAGTGGTCCTTCCTTTTTTTTCTATTGTGATTTGTAACAATTTAATCAAAGGTAGTCAAGTGTTCCTGAACGAATGAATTTCGATTTAATAGCTGATGTGCGCTAATATTTGGTAATCGATAATTTTTCAACCAACAACCTTCACAACTTCCATATGTAAAATGACTGTATGACTTAATTGAAGTCGGGCCAAGAAGATTAGCTAAAACAGCTTTAGCATTTTTTTTGCTCAGCTTAGCATTTATGGGATCTTGAATAAAGGAACACTTTGTATAGTTTCTGAGATATTTTCTACAATTTTAATTACATTTGCGTCCCATATTTCGAATAAAAAGTTCTATCGTTTGAAGACGTAAATTCTGTTTTATTCGTTTTATGAAAGGCTCCCCATCATCAGTGGGTTGGGGTGTAGGATCATGTTCAGTGATATTGAATAATTTGTGTATTCAATATTTAAAGGCACCTTTGATCAATTCTATAATTTTGCAGATATTCCAACCATATCATAGCATGTTATTTTTATAATATTAACTGGTCTCGATTTGGATGTGTCATCCTTTACTACAGATCGCAAAAACAATTCAGGAAGTCTATTAAACCGGTACCAATCGGAGAACTCTTAGATGACAATTTTGTGTCAAAAACATTTTCAAATTGTTTTCCATTCGGTTTGACGTTATTTCCAATATCATTTTCCATTTGTCACCATTTTATTTTCCATTCCGTGATATTGGCGGATCGACAACTTTATCAAAATCCGGAAACCGCTTCTCTATTGTGACGACCTCAATTTCCACCGAATCGGTTACGAAAGCAATCGCCCCTTTTTTGTGGTATTTGTTACAAATTGATATGGTGTTTTCTTCTTTTATTATTGGGATGATATAATCTCCGAGAAAATAATACATTTCTGCCTGATCGATCGTGTAATAGAATTGACTTTTTAGAACATCTATCTCTTTCATCATGGATATCATGATGTTTTTTTTTTCAAAATTAATCATATGAGCTCAAGTTAGGAGAAAAAATAATGAACAGCACTGAACGGTATATCCGGCTGACGTTTTTTAATTCCGACTACCTTAATTTGCCACTTAAAAATGATTGCCAATTGAATTAAAAGCTGGTTAAACAATGGCAAAATCAACTCTATGAACAATTTAAACTAATTGATTGCGGAGCTATGGTCGGTCAAAAGGAACGAAACAAATGGCGCTCTTGAAAAAAATGGGTGAAAAACTGGTCTTTTAATTGAGGTTTCTACAATTAACGCTAGAGGCGCCGCCGTATTCTAACTGACTCCCCACCCCCCGATTAAACCACAATTCTGCGTAACTTACTAAATAAATTACGATTTCTTATGAGCTTATAACTATAAATGACTAATTCAGAATCATTTTTTATTTAGGGTAGGCGCCTTGAAGAGATTGAAACCGATTTTAGCTGATAGTTTCTTCACTTTCATTCATTTATAAATACTTATTAAAAAACGAAATATAAATGTTTAAGTGACAATTGATTTTATTTAAATATCAAATATCAATTCTACTGTCAATAAGGTAAAAATGTATTAGAAGACTGGCGTGTCCCAACTTTTACTTTGAGTCGCCAACCGTTCACCCATGTTCACATATCAAAAAAATCTTCTAATAAAAGTAATTTGAATTAGTATCTTGCACGATATTTCGTTTTTTTAGTAGTTCTACTTTAAGACGGGCAATCGCATGTTTCCAATAGTAGCTTGTATTTTCAATTTCTCTGTGATATTCATAAGAAAACAACTTACCGTAACTGAAGCGGCTATGCTCATGATTACTTGTCTTTTTTTCAAATTGAAGTGTTCGAATCATTGTCAGAATAACTACCGCGTGTTTGTCTGGTTCGCTTTTACTTTCGTTGTATGTTTTAAATAACAAATATTTTCAAAACAATATGAATTACACATTTATAAATAAAATAGTACTTGTGTAAATGTGCAAAAACTTAAATAGATTTTCATTTTTCTACCTTGGGTTAAGATGTTTTAGTCAAAATAAATATTATTTCATCTTATAAACATTAAAGAGAAGCTATAGAATTAAAATACTCAATTTTATTCTTTAAGTTATTATTTCACGCCGTGTTTGATAACTTTATAGTACTAAAATATTAAAAATGTTAAAAATTAGAAATAAAAGATATTTTGTTATTTAAAAAAATGCTATAGAGTATTTACAAAAATTCTTTTCTATTAAGAAATATTAAAAAAATACAGGGTAAGCAGTTAGAACCTATAAACTAAAAGCTAAGGCACTTTATTTGTATATAGGCCGTAACACCAGAGATTTCGTCGATCAGTTGTGAGAAAACCTTTATAATTTCTTGCAGGAAAAGGCTGTTTTAACAAATTCAGCACTTTTTTAAAGCTCTATGGATGGATTAATAATTTATATACATAACTGAGAGTGAATTTTGTTTAGTTTTGTTAAATTTGCTGTTTGTCTCCAATTTTTTTTTTTAATGAAAGAAATATTATTCTATTATATTATTATAATTTCAATTCCTTGTGGGAAAAGGCCCTCAATTAGTTTCTTTATGCGAGCGAATTTTGTTTAGTTTTGTTAATTCGTTGTTTCTCTTCGATTTTCTCTTTAATGAAAGAAATATCATTCTCAATCCGCATTCGAAATTTTTTATTAATAATTATTACAAAACAACATAAATTACCTTATACCCTAAACAATAACAGCCATTTTAACTTAATATTACAAAACGAAATAAATAAGTCCTAAACGTTCAGCCTTTCAGTCTCGTTACGGTTGAAAAATTTATTTTCCCAGTTTTTGTCCCTTCTTATCCAGATTAAGTTGTTCTGCTGGAAGTAATCCTCGATATAACTTAGTGACTTGCCCTTCGTTTCGGGCAGCATCAAATACAGGAAGAGGCTGGCGAGAAGGGACGATGCGCCAAAGGTCCAGAATACCCCAGATATGCCGATCGTGCTTTTAACAAAAGGAAATATTTTTGCTACGCCGAAGAGAACGAAATTGAAGATCATGAAGGTAAAACCTCCCGCATGACCTCTGACTTTCGCGGGAAATAACTCCCCCAACATTACTCCTGGCAACACAAAAAATCCTATCGTGTTGGATGCCACATAGAACAGAACGAAGAGCGCCATTAGGAGGTTGTTTTCTTTACAACTCTGATGGAGAACAACACCCAGGCATAAGGCTGAAAGCGAAGTTCCGATTCCCGATGTCAGTGAAAGGGTGCGTCGTCCCACCACGCCTAGTAGCAAAGTGGAAATAATGGTGAAGAGAAAACGAACACAGGCCGTGAGCGATGCGGCAAGAAAATGGTCAAAGCTTTCACCATTTAGATGACTCAATATGTCTACCGCGTAGAATACTATCAAATATGTACCCGAAAGGATTTGAAGGATGTTGAAGAGATTTATTATGAGAAGCGGTTTTAGCACTTGCGGCTTTAGCAAAGCTTTTAGGGAAGTTTTGGTTTCCGTTTCTTGTTGGAGTCGCTGTACCAAATGGTCCGTTTCTTCTTTTGCCTGCGGGGAATATGACAGCGTTAAATGAATGAAAATGGTAGTGTATATCTAACATGCCTCAAATAAAACTAGAAGTAAATTGAAAAGTTTAACCTATATAATTTTATATATACCCTTATAATTATAAATTCTTTATTTTGAACCGTTTTGATATTGTATTGAGGTTCTTTATAACAGAGATTTAGATTTAGTGCCACCTCTGTGCCGTCTATTACTTAATTTTCAGGAAACATTAAATATATGTATACTTAGATTCTAGTTTAATAAATGACCATGAGGCCTTTCTTAAACCGAGTAATAAAGGAAATTAGAAAGGGAATTCAAAAATCAAAAAATATTTGGGGTGTGGGAATTTTAAATTTACAAAAACGAAAAATAAAAACTAACACAACTAGATACGAAAAAAAAGGACAAAAAAGATTCTCTCTATATATGGTTTCTTAATCCATAAAATAATATAATAAATTTAAAAAAAGTCGGTGGGTCGCATTTTTTGCTGCTGCCTCACTACCATAAATTCCACTGGAAAATTTAAACATCCGTCTAGAAAATGAGATATTTATGAAAGACTACATATTGTTTAAGTAAACCCACCAAAACTATTTATAATCACATTTACCGGAAAATTGACAACCAGCTTTTTAGGTTCTATTTGAGTTAATCATGTAATATTTAATGAAGTATGAGGATGTTAAGTACGCTAATGGAAAACAATTAATTAAGTTTATCTATTTACCTGAAGGTGATTGCCTCCCCGCAGCCAAGTTAAAGCTTCTCCTGCTTTTTCAATCTTGTTATGCCTCACCAACCACACAGGACTTTCAGGCAGAAAAAGAAATACGAGTATGGCCGTAAATGGCAATATCGTACTCAACCCTGCGAACAAGAAATGCCCATGAAACAATTCCGAATAACGACCACATTATATTCGGAGAATGTGCGAGCAACCTCTAACGCATTGCGCACAGGAAGGTCAATTGTAGATGCATTTTATTTTGTTGTACTAAATTGTACGAAAATATTAACATGATTTCATTTATTTGTTGACTGTCTAACAGCCATCAAGTAATAAATTAAATTAAATTCTTCCACTTATTGTTTGGCATATTTTTCTCAGAAGCTCTATGCGCATAATGTCCTGATTTTTCTTTTCAAAGAAACATGATGGGCGAAAAGTCAGCACTTTCGGTTTATCAACAGCCGATGCAGGAGGAAATCCAGAAATTTTGTAAACAGCATAATGTTCATCATTAAGATATATGCATCGATTTAATTAGTTAAATTGGAAATGGTAATAGTCGATCATGTCAGGTTATTTTCAAACTTAAAACCTGTTTTCACAGAAATACTTTAAAAATAAAGAGTAGAGCAGTACCAGAAGTACTTCAATTTGTTATGGTTTAATATTCCTTTTGATCGTAAAGCGTTAACAACCTTGTTCTGAACCTTGAAAACGTAAAGACAAGATAAGTTTAAGCGACATAAATATAATATATAATAATAAACAAAAAATTTGAGACTTTAACGGCACTTGTGTTATCATTGACTGCCGGAGCGGACTGCCCAATGAAATGGCCATCGTAATTTATGGTACCTATACCAATCTAATATGAAAGGCGTTATTCTTCTTTAAACTTTTCTTAGTTTTACTACCTAACAAACCCCATACTAGTTTCGTTTTTCGCTATCCATTTCTTGATGACCATCTGCGTTGCAGTCCAATTCCTTTTTATTTTCAGAATTAATGAAAAAATTGCTTGGAATCTGATGCTAATATTTTATTTTTTAAAATTTTATTGTTGAGGTGAACAAATGGTTAATGATGAGTTTATAATATAAAATTAACAATGAACAACTATAATTTATTTGTTCAATGTAAAGAACACATATGGAACATAGCCCAACTTTTCTTTCTTTCTTTCAAAATAAATAAGAACTAAAAGTTCAGACTTTCAGACAATTATTTCGACAACACCGTGTCTTTATCAAATGTAATATTTACAAACTACCTGCTACTATATGACACCGAAAAATGACACTAAAACCTTAATTAATGTTGTTGTGAAAATTTAAGTTCAATAAAGGAGAGGTATTTAAAATTAATTGATCGTTAATACATTTGAATGTCTCATTTTGTTAATCTCCATCGCTTCCTCAAAATTGTGTTTTTCTGTGTTTAAGGGTGTAGCATAATTGGAATCTGGATTATTGTTTTTAAACGCTCTTTTACATTCGTTAATGCGTTTCTTGAAGGATCTTCCTGTCTGTCCAATATAAATTTTAGGACAAGATATTGTGTTGTTAGTTCTGAAAGCTATTTTTAAACCACATTTTGATAAATGTTTTGAAACTTTTTCACCGGGTTCTCCTAATTGTAATTGTAATTAATTTAAATTGTTCGTGTTCTGCATTAGGTTTCGGATAAATAAAGTTTACTATTGTCTAGATATGTGTTTTATTTATAATTTTATTTATAATGGACGGATTGTAGCCGTTGTTGAATGCAATTTGTTTAATGATATCAAATTCTTTGTTGTAATTTTCTGTTGAGAGTGGCGTATTAAGAAGTCTGTGTATAAAAAGTGAAATGCAGCCATTTTGTGTGTATAAGAGTGATTTGAGCTGTTATGTATGACTGTGCCCGTGTGTGACGGTTTATGGTAAATGGAAAAATCTAATTTGTTTTTAATAGAGTTATCCTGTTCAATCTCGATAGTGAATTTTGTACGATTATGTAATGAGTTAATATAATTTAAAAAAGAATTCAATTGTCTGTCCGCAAGCAAAGACATCATCCACGTATCTATACCACCATAGAAATCTTTTACTTAAAGGATGTTCTAGTATGATATTTTTCAAATTATCGCCGGTTTTTGCAAATTCGACTCAGCAAAAACCGATGCAGGAGAAATCCAGAAGTTTTGTAAAAAGTATTACAGTAGGCTGTCGAAGTTTCTTTGAAAAATTAGATGAATCTGGATGTTATATAGTGATTTATGGCTTAATTTATTTTTATAAACCAATGCAACCAATGTAACTTCTTATTTGACAGTTAATAATTCTTTGTTTCATGAACGTGTCACGCTCTCTCTCGAAACCGTTTTTACTGGTGTGAACAATAAATAGTACTAAAAACAATAGTGGACGCAACCTATTGACAAATAAAAGTTAATGCTTATTAAAATGATCTGAATAACTCACTCATAACAAAACAATATTCATGCGTGTTGATAAATTGACGGTAGTGAGGGGCTAATTTCAAAGGATTTAATTTTTTTTATACATATAATTTAAACAATTTACGAAAATTTATAGGAGATCAGACGGACTCTTAAAAGGCTCGGTCCGCCCTTGATGGACCACTTAAATGATCAGTTTTGATAATTTTGTTATAGACATGTCTTCACTCTTTAAGAAAGTAAATTGTAAGAAACAGACTTAGCCAGATTCTTCAACCTATTCATATTGAACTATATGATTAAAACAATTTTACTATTCGGAGATTCGCTCTGCACTCTAAGGAGGCTAAGCAATATTTAGAAATTTAGCAAATGAACTTGCAGATCTGACATTATATCACCGCACTACTGTTTTAAAATAGTTTATACCGCAAGTTGTTAATCTCTGATTATGCTGGTTACGACTGTAATATAATTTTAATGTCCGTCCCAGGAAACAATTGAGACAATAAAATTTCGAAGTGTAGAATTTTATATTATGGTCTATAACACATATTAAATTATATGCATCCTGTGTTATGCGGTTTATTTGCCAGCTCGTACCGGTCGATTGCGGTTTTTATTCGAAACAATGCTTTATGGGATGTTTGAAAGGAGTCACGTTCGCCGTAGAGACTATATTTCAAAGCAGAGACATAAGTATTATGACTGTGGCAAATTAATTGCGCCTTAAACATTTCAAGCCCGCAATCTTATTACTAAATATAATACATAATACACGGAACACTACCAGTGCTAATATAGATGAATATTTTACATACGATGACGTCCATATTAAACATCAAGACATCAAGGGATGGAGTTTTTATTATTGCATTGCCACTTTTAAGTAAGTGAATGCCGTTCCAGATAGCTATTTGATTGGGGTTTAATATAGACTAAATTTGTTTCGGCAATATGCAGTGAATCAATTTAAGGTTTCACGGTAACTTTTGAACTTTATAAAGCATATCTGATATTTTTTTAACAATTTTGATGCAGTATATTATTTTCCACTAATTAAATATTTTAATTATTATTGATTATTTAATTATTATCATTATTTTAGAGGATGTTTGCAGGTTAGTGTTAAATATAATAAACTAATAGGAGGAAACGGCTCTATCGTAAAAGAAACTGTTGAATCCAAAATGTAGAAAACACCGGGTGTGCTATTCAAAAATCAAAACTAATTTTCATTTCTAAAATGCAAACTTTTGAAAAATATCCTTGCAACAAATACATCACGTATTAACGTGTGCATGTGCGTGTTGCAAAATAAAATTTAAATTGAGTGTTTCTGATTTATAATTTCATATTATTAAGGCCCAGTATTTTTCTTGTCAAAAATCTTTAAACCAGACAGAAAGGCTGTCCAAACGTGAACATAATAGTAAAACTGTATATTACAGGAAAGGCAGTAACCAACTAATGTTTCCAACTGGGTATTTCGGCCTCACCGCTGACAATATTGAACAAATTTCCACCACCATGACCATAAACTTTGGTTATATTTTCGGGCCATACTCGCCTCAATGTCGGAGATATAAATATATTTAACAAACATTAATGTACCAATATCGTTCTATTAAAATTTAAGTCTAAAACAGTAATAAACAGTAATAAACTCACCAGCCACGTATCGCCAAGGAAGTATAGACCCTAGAGCGTAAACCAATAAAATTCCGAACGAGTAGCTCACAAAGGGGCCGCTCGACAGCATTCCTCTGAGATGGGGCTCTGTAATTTCTCCTATTAACACCTGAAAAACAATCTTATTTACAACTAAGCATTTTTAATTTTATTTCTTGGATTTATTTTCGCACAGCGGCCGCTTTGATTGGATACGTGTCCGTGAAATGTGCATTTTTTCATGTTTTAGACAGTTTTTGGTTTGTTATATAGCGCCAGTCAATAGTCAATTGATTTTCTTGCCAAGAAAAAAAAAGAAAACATGGAAATAGTATATTATGGAACAAGTGCAGTAAACTGTATTTGACTCACGAGTTACTTAAAAAGTTTACCGAACGTGTTGCATACTATACTTTTTCTACGAGAGTTAGTTTTAGGGAAATATATCCGAAAACTTCCGATTGCTCCCAAACCCGTGCGGTAAAATCCCGGAAATGTCCGAAGTACCTCGCTTCCGTGGGAAACAAAACTGACGTAGTAAAGTGGCGCTTCCCGCACGCTAGATCGGTGTGTAATTAGGCAAAATTAAAAAAGACGATCTCCATTTCAAAAGTTTCAAAACTAAGTTTTACATGTTTTAAATGAGATATATTAAGCAGTACCATATTTTTTAAAAATTAGCATTGTATTTTTCATTGTTTTCAATTTCACCAACTACATGGCGAGCAAACAACAATTCTAACTTGTTTAAACAAAGCGAGATATGACGTTGGTGTATATAACAGTAAGTATAAATTCGAATAGAAAAATTAAATGGAATGAAATTATTGTTCGTGAAAAGTAATTCGCGATTTATCAACTATTTACGAGTAGATAAATGCTATCGATTTGTTCAAGGTTACATGTTAATTCGCAATTTTAATTTAGGCAACCTGCGTATTCGATGGGGATTTTTATTTTATCTCAATACGTCGGTGTTATTGATAAACTAATTGCATTAATTTATGAATGGCACTGACGGCTGTTGAAATATTATCGATGCTTTTGTTTTAATTGCCCCTGCAAACAAAAATTAATTTGGAAATTGTGAGGAAAATACGTGCCTTTATATTTATCATTTTTGAAATAAAATCTCCTCCATGTATTGTTTGAATTGTTCCATCAAAATAAAAGTATGTTTAAATAACTTCTGTGCCTCCAGATCTTGGATTTTTTGTCAAAAGGTGACTTAATTTTATTGTTTCGAATATTAGCAAATTTTAGAAAAAAAAGTGTGTTTTTATTATTCAAAAAAAGTTTATTCTAATTTAATAATAACTTTGATTGCCGGTAACTTGTTAATTTTTATAGAATGGACTAATATTTTTACACCGGAGAAATGTACTTTTTAATTATTTATCGAACGCATTGCACACAATAAGCCAAATTATTATGGTTTTTGCATCTAAAGATGTGTTTCATCCACTTATCTGAATGAAGTATTAAATTCAGATCAATTCAAATTCTACTTTTAACAAATACAAGTATCAACAACCAACGCTATTGGATTATGAATTTCATTTGAAAATATTTTTACAAATTGGCAGATAGCTGAAACGTAACGCATAAACCACGACTTGCCAATGCAAAATATATACTATTTGTAATTGTCACGTAGGGAAAAGTTTTAAACGCTCTCGGCTACATTTTTTGTAAGTGTTCGAAAGGTATTTTCGTATTTTCTGGTTTTCTTGGAATGGTATTGCATGCACGAGGATGTTATTGAACACAGACGCCCTAACACATTCTTTGGTTAGTAAAAAATTTGCCTAATACTGCTAGGTTTAATTAATGAAGCAGTAAAAATTTTGAATGTAATGTAAAAAGTACACTTCAAGCGAAGTCCTCAAATTAAATGGTAATGAATCGCAAAAAATATGTTTTTTGCTTATAATAAAAGGATGCCAACAAAAAAGTATATCATTAATGTTCAATGTAAATAACAAAACATTAACTTCAAGGATAATACTACGATTAAAATTTGGCGAAATACTTCAAGCATTTCGGAAACTGAAACAGCAAAATAAACACAATACGGATATATTTATCGACTCATGGTGTATAAAACTTTGAAATGCACAACAAACTGTTATAACTTCGTTCTGCGATACATAGAATACTGCATAACAGCATCAAATACTTCTAATTAATTACTGCGTGTGAAATGACTTGAAATCAAATTAATCAATTAATTTAATTACCCTACAAAATAATTAGGTGAGCGGGACGAATTTTGATATTTAACGGGATCCCAAATTATATTAGCAATATAACAGCAACAAACCTTGATTTTAAAAAATGTTATTGGTCATATCACGAATTGGATGGCGGTATTTTTTATTAAGTGCGTAAATTATAACCAAAACTTTTGCGAATTTTCACTTTCAATTCTAATTCTACTAATAATAGTAATTTATCGATCAAACAATGCGGCAATACGGTCGGGAGCACTTGGCCATGGTCACTGTCGATTAGTATTTGCAAGCAAAATACACCGACGCACAATAAATTCTACCTACTCGTGTTTTGATAATTAATTTTGAGCATTTAATTTTATTCCTTAGGATGTATTGATGTATTCCATAGTAATAGTCGCCCTGCCTAGAATTTGTTTATTATTACTTACTAGTTTTTAAAAAGCAGTAATATACTTAATGAAATGAATAATTAATATGTTGTATGAGGGTTGTTGTGTCCAGCGAAATTAATAAGAATAATGTTTTCAGAAACCTTTACATTGTAACCTTTAAAACCAATTTTTCTTATAAATGACAGCTCATTGTGACCTACTATGTATATAATTTTTAGAATGAACTTATGAAATTCATCGAGCCAATTCCTTAGGTTCAACAAGAACTAAAATAAATGAAATCTGAAAAAAAATATATGAACGATGAAAAATATCCAAAATATCCTAGTCCAGATTTTAAAAAAGTAGTCACATTGTACACCAGAATGATAGTAAATAGCAAGTTAAAGCTCACAAACCGAACACGGTTTCTTTCAAATGTGTGATTTATAGACCATAATAGAACAATTATGGAAATTGTTCTCAGTATCTCAATTTTTTTGCAAAAAAACCAAGACAGTAATTATAATTCAAAAAAAAATGTGCCAACTTAAACTTGACTAAAATTTTACCATTATTATTCTGATAATTTATAACAGTTTCAAATTTTTGCAAACATCAGTAGCGTTTTTCTTGCTTCAAAAAAACTTAAATTCTCCATATTTAATTAGGAAAGTTAAAACAGTAGCAAGCTTTATGTTGATTTTGAAAGAACCATTTCTATAGAATTAGGAACAACAATTTCCTATTGCGAGGTTAGTGCTGCTATATTATAAATTCGCAATAAACTAAAAGAATAATAATAAATGAAAATTGAATACTTCAAGAACTAGCTTAAAGAATACATAAAATAAATGTACCCGCAGTTGTACATTAATTACAACCATTAATAAATGTTTATAAACTTATACACCCTATAAATTAGCTTAAAGTAAAGAGAAGTCAATTTTTTATTGCAACCAAAATGACTTTAAATTTGATAATATTTTAGTTGCAAAGGGTTAATATTTATATAAAAACTGAATACGGTTGGAAATTGTTTACTTCCGGTCTACTGCTGAAAAATGTCCCTTAGGTCCAAAATGTCCATTGGGTCAACACTTTTTGCCCACCCGCAATCTAACCGGTTTGTCAACGACCAAAAGAGATTTAACTGAGTAGCGACTCCGGTCTTGTTTTCTTCCAAAAATTTCAATATCTGTGTTGCCGAAATTAAAACGAGTGTGACTAGTCGTTGTTTGCTGAGAACTTGGTTCCGTTTCTTTATACATATATTTCGTCAAAGAAATCCCCCAGCCGACCATGCTCTAGTGACTAATTAATTCGACGACAAGCGTAACTAAACGTACAGCTTGCGCGAAGTGATTCCCCATTCGGATAAAATGAGCCGGCGTTCCGACTTGGCGCGTGCTACTATTGTTTCGTCAACAGTTGAAAAAACGATCCCACCAACCGATTCGAGTCGACTGTGAATAACCGTGGTACCTCCCCCGTCACGTATTTAACATGGCCACGCTCCTTTTTAGAAATCAGAAGGTTTACTTCGATCGCAACGAACGTTACGTGGTGCCGCAAAGCTTGCTAGCCGTTTTAGCAAAATGGTCATACCTATCGATAAGAGACATTTGGACAACAGCGAAGACAAGAAATATATCGGAAACAACCTTAAGCTGACGTTCTTGCAGAACAGCGGCAACATTCTAGTGACTGGTAATAACTGCGTCATCCAAGTGGCGGACAATAGGGGCTCAGTAAAGGTGGTGGGCAATAACTGTAGAGTCAAAGTGAATGAGTGCAAGGGGCTGATAGACTATGTGGGAAACAACGGCAAGATAACCATAGATGAACAATGCAGAGACGATGCCATCACATATATTGGTAACAACGGTCAAGTCATCAGGAGCAGCAAAAATAGCTCGGAGATCATATGTGGCGCTCCAAATACTGCGTCGCTAGCATCAAATTTTACCAAAAGCAGATCGGCGGAGAAGCTTTTGGCTCACTCTAGTTTCGTATCGGACACGCAATTTAAAGTAATGCTCCCAAACTTGTCTATAGAGCTAAGCTCTTTTCTAGCTTCAAAAGCGACTCTAGTTCGAGTATCGAATACAGAAAAGCGTGTTAGCCTTTAAGTTTTATTGTAATGCAGTGAGAAATGATTAAGTTCCTGTAAGTGTAGTTGCCATGTCAGTATTATATTTGTCAGACTGGAAACTCTTATTTATTTGTGTCGTTCGTGTTATTTATATTAATGTTATTTTATTCATTTAATAAAGGTCGCACTTTCTACAAAATAGTTGTACTGATCTATTCTTGTCTATACCTAATTGAAAGTATGTTATCAACCTGGAACAGTGAAGATAGTTGTCTAATGAAGAGCTGAATTATGCAAAATTTAAAAAGTGTAAATTTTATGCCAACAAAAGGATGCTTATCATAAAAATCGTAAGAATTAGTTTTGTCCTTTTGAAACAGGTAATGCAGGTAAAATACAACAGTAAAATACAACAAAAATTATAACGAAGCGTCTGCCCAAATATTTACATTTTTAATTCAATTATCGGATATTTTGAAAAGTCGCTCCGAGTTAGCTCCGTTTTTATCTAAATCTAAGCAATTTTTGAAACATGTGAGCAAAGTATGCTTTTGGCTACTGGAGCGATTTGAAAAGTGTGAGCAAAGTGGGCCATTTCACACAAGTTAAGAAAAAGTCGAATTACGGTTGTTTTCATTGGCTTATAGCAATTCAAAGAATAGCGTATGTCTCTGGGTTTAGAAAGTAAAACCGTTTCTCTCTACCATTTAACAAAAAAAATATTACATTTTCTTAGAAAGAATATAAATCGATTTATGTAGAGGTCATTAAGCTAAAGAACATATGACCCAGTTTCCTGATTTTTTTATATTTTTCAATAGCGAGTGTCGTTTGTTTCAATATTCTATGATTTGATACATTGCTAAGGCATTCTCGAGGTCTTGTAAAAATTGACTCTCCTGGAAAATTTTTATTCAAATTCTGCAGTGGGAGGGTTGAATTGTCCTAACTAACTAACCCTGTGTCGATATGTACACAGATAAAAGTAGAAACCCTTCAATAATGGTTCAGTTATTCACTATTGCCGTGCAGGTTCCGTTTTATAACTGTCTGCAATTTTCGTATTTGTTAGGGGAAAATTGCAAAGTTCTTGCTTTTTTATTTATGAAAACGCCGTAGAAATCGAGAGGGATAGCGATCCCACAGCCGGGGGGCGTGAAGGTAAAGCTTTTTTCCGAAGAAAAAAACATGAATAAAAAATTGTATAATTTGGTTTTCATTCAGTTTGTTAAAAGGACATTTTCCCCGTTTCCTTGCATATGCTTGTATAAATTATTTTTCTAGTTACCCACTTTTACCCACTATTAATTCTCCCGAAACTTATCCAGTTGTGATAATGAGATACTGGCACTCCGGTATATATTGTATTATTTATTATTTATATTTATATTATATATCTAATCGCTTTAAAATAATAAACAAGAATTTTTAATAATTCATTATTAATTAATAATTTTAAATATTTACCATTTTTCTATTTGTCAACAATTATATCACACATTTATATTGGAAATTTTAGAGATGCCATAGCAATTTATTTTGATATTAATGCATAATAGCTTCAAAATGCCTTCCATAGGAGAATGAAATCTTGAAGTTTATTAAATGCAATAAATACATATGAATTTTAAAAGCATTATAAGTAATTAAAATTGTATATTTATTTTAAACCAAATAATTCAATTATTATTAAAGTTATCGCATAATATATTTTCAAGAATTTGTTTTACCAGGTTTTTCGGACTTCCTATAGATTATTTCTTAAATGATCGATATAGTAGATATTAAATTGATTAGATTTGCATTTCAAGTTTTTATTTTATATGAAAGCTCGAGCTGATGCTTTATGTATTTTTTTTATTGGCACATCTCAACGCGACAGTTTTAAGGGTAGCAAAATAATTGAATGTGTTGCTAAGGAACCCCATTTTAACTGTTACCTAACGTGACACGTGACGTGAGACTAATATTAATCGCGCAATAGCCGTAAACACACATGTTGCACGAATGATTGATAACACCAAATTAGTACAAATTCCAAATGACTACAACCACAGTTCAAAAGAAAAGTATTTTCTCTGACCTCAAAAATAAATTTTTCCCCGTCGAGAACCAAACTAAATTATTCCTTCCCGGAAACCACAGCGGAATTCGGAATTTTAATTACCGCCTCGCTTTCCAGGAAATGTTAAAAATAAAAAAATACATTTTTGAATTTTGCGTTTAATTGAAAAATCGGATACAATTTTCGACTTTAAAACTTGCGATTGCCACATCATTATGTGTAATCTAGTATAAAAACGCGTGTTACATTTTTAATTGGCATAAATATTTATTAACGGTACATAATAAATATTTTTTCCTTTATAAAAGTAAATTTTTTAGACTTCTGTCTAATATTTTAAGGACTAACGTTGTTTTCACATAGTCACAATTTCAAATAAAAAATGTCCAAAATGGTTTTTTATTGGTTTAGTAACAAACACATTTAAATTGCTAAAAAAATCTAATAATATAAATAATATTGGGGTTTCTGACACCGAAGCATATGTAAGGTATTAGCAAAATTTACAATATTCACAAAATTTTTAATCTATTCGGTACAACGCTGAAAAATACGACAGAAAGCCATGACATCACTCTTCTCTTTTCTCATAATTCTATCTAACAAGGTATTTACTAACTCGTTACCCAATAAGTAAAAGTCATCATACTACATATACTTGAATGTATTTTTAGATTTATTTGTAATTTTTAAACACACCTGTGATACAGACTTCTCTATATAAAATGAATTCATTGGAGGTTGATGTATATTATGCATAAATATTCAACTTACTTGGCATCCAAACTTTGCAGTTATTAATATTTTGGTAATGGGAGTTATATTTCCAAAAAGCAAAATGAAAATGATTGGAAAGCGATAACAGATCGGAAAGTATACTATTATATGGATTATGCATAAAAATCTAAGTAACTTTTATTATAAAACACATATACCCCATCCAGAATCCAAATTTAGCAGTTATTTTAGATTTGCATAAAATATCGGGTAACTTTTGTTATAAAATAACCTCTACTTATCCCATTTTTTAAAAATACATTAATTTCATATTAAAAAAAAAATCTCTATGTATAAAAAGTTTAATATTTACGTTTGCAAGTAAACTAGAAAATGAAAACGAAATAGTTAAATAGAAAATACATGTGTTTAAGAGTTCCACATTTCCACAAAAATATATAGGTTTTTCCCAAATTTAATAATGATGAAAACTATTTCTTGTTAAACGGAAAATCCTATAACTTACTTAACAAAATGTTAAACAGGTGTAATTATTGTGAGTGGGTCTTTGTACACGGGGAAATATCTATAAATATAGGGGATATATTCCAGGCTAGCTATTGCCTTATTCAAAATGCATAATAAAATGCTTTTGAAAACTCAGATTTTTCAGCATTTCTAAATTTACGTAGAAATTAAGACTATTATGACAATCCCAAGAAAAAAATTAGCGTTCTTAGTTAGTTAGGCTACTTTATATATTTTTTTTAAAAAACCAAGGGAATAAAATAAAAATGAATAGAAAATAACATTTACCTGTCCAGCAGCGGCACTGAGACCTGCTGACAATCCCGCTACGGCTCGTCCCAACAACAAAAAGGTGTGGTTCTGCGCAAAACCGATTAATATCCATCCTAGTATGAGCGGTACAGAGGCAAACTGAAGGACCAGTTTCCGGCCGCAGCGGTCCATCAACATGCCGCTGACGAGGGAGCCGAATGGGGTTGCCGCCGAATGAACGCTGGCTGAAAGAATTAATAGGTCATTATTAATCGAAGTTAGTTGATTGTCGCAATTAACCTGAGCAGCATCTCATGGAAAAATGCATTTTTTACCTTTCAATAACGTAAGTGCGTATTTTCAGAGCTCAACAAAACATTAAGTTTTTCAAATTCAAATCTTTGCTTTAATTATCTAACCTAACGAAACTCAATTGGCCTGTGAAAAATGTCGGTGTATTAAAGTTATTGTTACATATCTGTAATTTTTATTTAGTTACACTTTAAATTTATTATTTGTTCTTGTGAAAATATAGCGCAAAAAAACTATATTACATTTGCGGTGAATGCGCCGGTCTGTTGAATCAAATTTTAACCAACAACTAATTGTTTTTATCAGGTTAACTGAAACGAATGGTATTACTGAATTTCAGAAATATTTTATATTATTAAATTTAATTTATATCTGTTGCTTCAAAACTCACTTTATTCTTAATATCAATCAAAGCAGTTCTACTGTTCTAACACATATGTATTATATCATAATTTTTTGAATTTCCCTTTTGCTTGTGTTTCTCCGGACAACATATTTAAGCAAATAACGTTTCATCATGAATGTGACATGATAGATTGATTCAAATATATTCCGAATTTCTCAGAAATGATGTTGATACATGAAACAAGATAATGTTGGTATTGTTGCAGCGCCGAAGTATCCAATTTAAACCAGTACGCACGGGTTTGGGAGCAATTGGATGTTTTCGGAAATATTTCCCACGCCTTGAACTTTGACGTTTGTTAGTTCTGCGAAAATGTAACCAAAAACTAAATGTCGCAGAAATAGCAACACATTCGGTAAACTTTTCTTTCTACTTCCGTCTGTAAAATACCTAATTACCCACCGATTTAGCGTACGGGAAGCGTCACTTTACCACGTCAGTTTCTTTTCCCATGAATTCGAGCCATTTCGGACATTTGCGGAATTTTACCGCACGGATTGTCAATTCTGACGGTCATGTCAGTATTTGTGTTGTTTTGCGAAAATGTACACAAAAACTAATAGTCGTAGAAAAAGTATAGTATGAAACACGTTTGGTAACCTTTTTAACCGACTTGTTTATTAAAAACTCGCTCCGCTGCGCTCCGCTCGTGTCAAATAAACTCGTGAGTCAAATGCCGTTTACCGCACTTGTTGCATAATATACTATAATTACAGACGAATCTATCGTGCTGGAAGCGTCACTTTGCCACGTGAGTTTCATTCCCACGAATCCGAGCTACTTCGGACATTTCCGGGATATTTATCGAAGATATGTCCTATGCTTTAAATTTTGGCGATTGTGCATTCTGACGGTCATTTTAATGAATGTATTCGAGTTGTTTTGCGAAAATATACCCAAGAACTAACGGTCGTGGAAAAAGTATAGTATGCAACACGTTCGGTAAACTTTTTAAGTCACTCGTTTATTAAACACTCGCTCCGCTGGTGTCAAATAAACTCGTGAGTCAAATGCCGTTTATCGCACTTGTTGCATAATATACTATAGGTCACTCGTTTATTAAACAATCAAACAGTCAAATGCTGTTTACTGCACTTGTTGCATGATATACTATTAATACTAATTTGAAATATATTCTTTTGTTATCTGTATCTTTATAAATCAATGGTAAATGACCAAGTTCGAATAGAAAGCTTTTATTTGAAGGAGCTTTGGTTTGGGGCTTATTGAATCGCTTATCGTTTTTTGGAATTTTTATAGGTCTATGCGTAATATATGCCCTATATATTGCTTTCTCGAATTTAAATTATCCTCGCCCTGGGATTATATTTCTTGGTTTTTCATTAACAGTTGTGTTTTATTTATAATTCGATATTTAAGAATCCATCTCTTGGTACATGAAAATATTGTTTCCGTTTACCGGAAGTATCTTTTTTATAGTGAGACGGTCGCGGTGATTTTTTAGTGCAAAATAACCAAAACATTCAGAGTGTAGGATATTTGAAATTTTCAACAGTAGGTTTTATTCAGAACTCATACCTACAGTGCCATAAGCTATGACTGGCCATCCTTTGGATGATAGTCGAATACTGATTCTGAAATGATTTGTGTGTATTCGTAGCGGCTGATAAAAAAAGGTGGTTTGGCACTAGTCTGCTTTAAATTAACATGTAAATGATTCCTGTTTTGCATAACTGTCGTTAACCCATCACTTTTTATTTCAACAATCGTTGTTCAAGATAATTACTTTCCAGCGATTACCGCTAACCCACTACAAAATGGTTAATTCACTTTATTTACCTAAGCATTTAGTTTAGTTATTTACTGCTTTTCTTTGCTTTTGTCGTTAAATTCCTGGACAAATAATTAAATGTAATTCTTATGCTTATGCAATCAGTGCCATCCAACATGTGAAAATGGGTACTTCAGGTTGGACACACATAATTAATGAAGTTCATATAATATATAAAATTTCTGCCACAAGTACGGCAAAGTCATAAATTTGCATTTTGTTTTTTTATTCATGCACAGTTATAAGAAATAAACTGATAACATTTATCGACACAAAAACACACATTCCTTGTTATAATTTATGGGTTGAATTATTTTGCAGATAAATTTAGTAAAGAATTAGGCAAAATATAAAATCAATGACCGCAAGCGTCGAAAGGTTTAAGCTTTCACCGCTGCCCGTAAACTCGAAATCCGGATACGAGAAATTGCGTTCGCAGCCGGCTCTCAGTTTATGTTCCCGATAAATTCGGACCTGCACAATGGACTTTCCGGAAATGGATTTCGTTGTCCATTTCTTTCGCTATCAACTATTCCGATAGGGATGAATGGGGATGAAAATATACGTCGCGCATTTAATATAGTTTATTGCAATGACGGAATTTCATTGTCAATTCAATTTAAAATTAAATTCTCACAAGCACAAGAATAACTTTTTTCTACTCCCGTCTGTAAAATACTTAATTACCTAGTGATCCAGCGTGCGGGATGTCTCACTTTACCACGTCAGTTTCGTTTCCCACGAATCCGAGCCAATTCGGATATTTCCGGGATTTTACCGCACGTGTTTGGGAGCGATCGGATGTTTTCGGAGATATTTCGCACGCTTTGAATTTTTACGTTTGTCAATTCTGACGGTCATGTCAGTGATATATTTGTGTTGTCTTGCGACAATATATTCAAAAACTAGAAAAAGTATAGTATGTAACTCGTCCGGTAAACTTTTTAACTCACTCGTTTATTAAAAACTTGCTCCGCTCATGTCAAATAAACTGGTGAGTCAAATGCCGTTTACCGTTGCATAATATACTATTATATACCAATCAAGAGATATTTAGCGTGGAATATTTGTAGGAAATTAAAATGGGGAAAAGAATATCAATTACACTAAGTGTAAAGGCATATTATTTGCTCTATTTTCAATTACTAAAAAAAAAAATATAATAAAACGAGCAAGGCTGCTGACTTGATATTCCCATTTGTTTCGAAAATTTTTATTAATTCTTTAAACTTGGTTCCATGTTAATTAGTTAATAGAACTTTAAAAGCAGATGTTGTTTACTAATATTAATAACTATTTTTGACCTGATAGTTTGGAGGTGTACTGGGTGGAAACCCACTCATGCGTGACTACTGCTATTTGTTGAATTTTGTATATTACTTTTACAAATAAATTAACCAAAGTAAATGAAAGCAATAATATTTGAAGTAATGAAAAAACACGTTTTTTTGTCATATACTTAAAACTCTAGATTTTTTATTAAAATCTATTTTAGAATCAAACTGCGTTTCTGGGTGCAAAATATTCTTAAAATTTTTATCAGTGACATCCGTAATGTTATGCTATTTGTAGTTTTACAAATAAAAATAATATACAGAACTCCGATTCAGTTTGGAGTAAATCTCATCTACTGTTTATTTTGCTGTAGTTTTTCATCTAACTTCAGGTCGATTGTTTAAAAATTTTCGCCATGATATTGGCCACTAGACATATCAAAATGTACGTCTAGGTTAGCGGACATTCTGGACCAACCTATATTTGCCATATATGGGAACGCTATATTTAGTATTATTCTTTTTCAATTATTTTTATACAAAAAATGTTCGCCACTAATTCTTCGTTTTTTTGTAGTTAGTTTTGTTTTGTTAAATAATTAAACGTTTTATGTACAATAACAAAAAATTGAAAAAAATTAAAAAGTTTTCTTTGAGAAAAAGGTGTTTGGGGTTTGATTTTTTTTTTAATAATATTAAGAGAACTAAATAAAGAATCTATTTTAGATTTAGCTGTTATAATGTAATCTTTATGAATACATACACGAATACATTCACTGATATGACCATCAGAATTGACAATCGTCAAAATTCATTCGTGCGGTAAAATCTCCGAATAAATCCTATTGATCCCAAACCCGTGCAGTAATATCCCGGAAATGTCCAAAGTGGCTCGGATCCGTGGAAAATGATACTGACGTGACGCTAGATATTAAGTTTAAAGCTTTTCAGCATATCTTTTAGGGGTGCCTATTGTTTATACTTTTTCGTTTAGATGTAGTGTGTGTGTGTGTGTAGTGGAACGCAAGAAAAAGTCCGAAAAAGTACCGATCTCATTCAGTAGTTTCGAATTTTTTTCAATCCGTCCCTTCACCATTTATTTCTACACGAAAGTTTTAACGTCCATCAGTAGTAGACCGTGTCGGTCAGGCCCGGTTTTTGTTCCGCCATATCTTCTTTTTTAGTTGAAAAGTTGACAGGCTATACGAGACTTTTAGCACACTGACTGTATATTTTAAATCTTTATTAGAAAGAACAGCGCCGGAATTATAAACGAAAACATCAATCAATCTTTCTCGTCTCAATGCCAAACAGATTGCATTGGAAGGTCATGCGGATTTATTGCACCTCATGTTACACTTGCATTAGACCGGCAATGTCGCCTGACGGGTACTCGAAGTTTCGATGACATTGAAAGAAGATCAACTGGATAAAATGTGTCAAGGGTATTACCTTAAAAAATTGTTAAAAACTTTTTTTGATGGAACGGCAAGACTTTAAAATTGTAGTTCGGTATGAACTAATAGAACAGAGTATTTTTTCTCTTTTCAACGATATAGGTGAAAGTTACATCTTTCACTGATTTTATCATAGCTGAGACATTTAACTCTCCGTGCAGCAGACGTGGATATAATTCAAAATGGTATGAAAAACATCTGTCCGTCAGATTTTTTTTAAAGTTTAGAAAGTAAAAAATGGATTTTTCGGTTCGACGTGGTTTCCATTATATATTGAATATATGATTGCTTTTTTTTTGTTTAAGATGGAAATTTTTAAACACTTCTAATTGTTTTTAAAGCGAAATTATTTTTTGAAAGAACGACTAAACATTTTGTACCAAATAAATCAAGTACCAAATTAATAATAATAATTAAATAAATTAAATACAAATTACCAATTTAGTGTTAATGTTCTAATATGAAGCAAAATATATTAATAATAAATTATCTTCTAGTGTATATAAAAACCAAGCAACAGACGTTTTTATTATGGAATAATAACCTCAAAGTCTTCAAATTAAAACTCTCGGCGATTATAGCTAAACAAGAAATCCACAAATCGAACCGAAAATTTGTACTTCAATATGTTTTTCATTTTCCGACGAAACGCTGGCTCTAAAGCGAATACTTGTCAACTACAAATCCCCTAAATTTACATTCACGGTAAAGCTTGTATTTATTTTGCCGATCGCTGTTTATGTCAGCGGCGGGATCCAAATGTATTCTGATATGATTTATTAGCGTCCCATAAAATGGCTGCGGTGTAGAGTGCAAGCAACGTCGTGCATTACTTAGGAAGATGCAATTCCATCCCTTAAAGTAAACAGCCTGGAATCAATCATTTTAAAGTGCTGCAACTGGAGGTAACGAAACTTTATGGTACGGTATAGAAGCATATTAGCATGGTCATAGGATTGCTATAAAGGTTAAGTTATTATTATTTCCAAGTGTTGCTTTTGCTGATTATAGAGAGAGAGGCTTTATTGAGTCTATGTTGACGGTGTAAGTTCATTGAAATGTACTTTTTGGGCCAGTATTGTAATGGCACGCCTATTTAACTATAATTCTCATCTGTTGAAACGCTTTATAATATTTTTGAGTGTTTCACAAAAATAAGTGAATATATGATGTGTAATCCCCTGTCATTAGGAAAACTTGAGCGTCCTACGGTTTAGTAGACTCTGTATCCTTTTTTTTATAAAACTTGAACATTCCATATGGAATCTAAAGAATCTAAATCTGAAATAGAATATAGAAAAGCCCATAGAACATTAAAGATTGTCCTGTATAATGAACGTTTCCTATCAAATAGACCGATTCTTTTAAAACCTGTGTTATGTTGGGCAAAGAATGAACATTGAAATGAAATTTTCGTTCCAATTTATTGCAACTTCATGGTTGAAACATGACTGCGTACTATTATGATTAATATCACAATTGAACAGGCAGCGTCCCCGTTTTCAATTAAAATCTGTTGAGAGGACATTCACTTCGTGCGGACGAAATTGATCTTGATATTATGTTACGTACAATGGATGGATCCTAGGTCAAGGGCTATTAAATAATTATAAATTAAAGGAAGCTGTCTCTGCGTAATTTGTGATACTGTCCGGAATATCGGAAAGTTAATTTGAGAAAAAGCATCCAACATAGCAGTGGATTTTACCAAAAATTGAGTAAGCTTCGATGTGTCTCTTCGTCAAGTGAAGGTGACTGGCTGGGAGAAACATATTCTGAGCGGGTTTTTGCCACCAAATAATATCAGGCTAAATAAGACGTAGATGGTTCGCAAGCAATTTCTATAGATTTAATAGTAGTTTTACTATGAAAGATCAAGATTCACTCTTGAAACTAAACGAAAAAAAATCTATTGTCGACTTGTTTTTTATGTTCATATTAGTTATTAACTAACTTACGAAAAAAGCGAATTATAAAAAGTTTAATTTATTGGGCCATTTCTACACAGACATACAGAATTCGATTATGAATTGATACAAAATTTGTTTTTGCTAATATCGGGTAATAACAGTACCGGGTTATTAGATAGTATAAAGACAATATTATTATCACCATTGTAATACTCACCGATCCAGGAAGCTAATTCGTCATTTATATTCATGCTGTCGTTGTTGTTTTGAAGTTGAGGAAGTAAAATAGCTGAATACCCGACGGGCATACCGCACCCTGCCGATGTCAGCATCGTCGCTCCTGTTACAAGAGTCTGAAATCGAAGTTATCATATAAGAGGTGGTGTTCCGGTCAAGACTAAAGCCACTGATATGAAAGTTGGGTATTTAATTGCAATGATTTTTACTTTTGTGAATGAAAGAATCGGATATCAGTTTGAATTAACTCGCCAGGCCGTCCATACTCATTAATGCTGTCAGTTAAACACTATTTGTTGCTTGTGCTGAGTTATTAATGTATGGAATGACGAAAATTGTATTCTCATATCTTTAATTCCTGTTTACTGTAAATAAAACAAACATGAAGTTCATTTTAGCTTCTTCCTATGTTTGTTTGTTTCGACCATTTAAGTAATATTATATAAAAGTATAAAAGTTTTCGATTCCTTTTAGTCACACGGTATCTAACTACATTGATTTCATTTACTTTTTGCTGTGATCCTGTCGTCTATTACACTATAATTTTTGTCGATTTCTTTGTCCATGTACCTTTTGAATCCAAAGTAGAAAAACTTTTTTTAAAATTTAATCTGTTTTTTTAATTAAATAAAAAATGCTCTTGTTTTTAACTTTTAAATCACAATGGACTGTCGATATGAAGACTATTCCCAGACATGCATTGCCAAAGCCAATATAACCAAAATTATATCAGGTTCAACTCGAATAACCCTGAAGATTAGTTTACCAGCTGTCAACAGTTCATTAATACCTGTGCTAAGATCCTTTTACGTGAAACAGTTTTGTTGCGGTACAGTTTGTACCCCAGCGGCGTATATTGATGTGACATAGCTTCGTGGGAGATTTCGCTGTCATCATCGGTGCTAAAAAGGAAACATCTCGTGTTATTCATGCACTAATACCGAAGTATTGAAAAAATGAGGTTGTGAAAACTTTTCATTTCATCAGAAAGTTTCAAAAGTAATTAAAATTGAAATTCTGAGAAAAATGTAGCCAATGATATTCTGGACAATCTTATCAGAACAAATGTAAGCATTAAGCATTAATTTTCCTCTGGTTATTTTATCGAGAGAAATTGTTTCGTGGTGGGAAAAATTTACCACATTTGCATATTATGGAAATATCTTCAATTGATAATTAATTATAGCATATATTCCTATACGCGCAGTTAAATGAAGTGCACCCGATTACTAAATTAATTAATCGATACGGACGATTTTCGTGCAAACTTTCCTCACCTATGATCCGATTTGTTATCTGCGCACATAATTCTTAAATGCACTTAGGAGTAGTAACGCACGTATACTTTAAATTCACGGTTCACTCTGTGGCCCAGCCTGAACATCAAATGTCTTCGGCAACAGATTTCTTTTTGTTTTATGTCGGCTATCCTCAAGTGTCATTAAAATTAAGATGCTCGCTTGAGTGTTCCCCACGCCTCTCAGACTGTCTAGCGCGTATCCTTGCTCTCTAAAGCGTTTTGATTCGCAGTCAATGTTAACCCCGCAAAAAGCAAATTAAAATATTTTTGCAAAGCGTTTCCGTTCTACTTTTCGCAAAGTTCGGGAACTAGGTCAACCTAATTTGTTTATTCGCTCTTGTCAATTTGGCAAATTTTCGGCTATTATGGCACATCGTTTGAACTATGTTTGGGGTTCAAATGTTCGTTGTCCTTAATATCTTCTATTAGGAAATTCGTATCTATTTGAGGAAGAATAATGAAGACAAGTAGAACATTAAGGATGAACAAGCATTATTTCGATTATTCTGGAATGGTGAAAAACTTCGTTGTTTTTTGTTCGAAATCAAATTTCGAATGAGTAGAGGAGATTGAAGTGGACTTCCCCTATATATGGAAAAAAATTAATCGCCATGTTTATTTAGAAAGTTTTTTTTTCAATAAAACAAAAATAAACACTTCATGTCGAATGGAATTGTTCTGGAGATAATGTATGACAATTGTAAAATTCTAAATTAATTACCTCAGAAGCGATTTTAACATTGTCCCCAGTGAAGTAATAACTGGTGTCACTTGAATGGGCTACCATTAAATAAAGAAAAATGCAAAATATATTTGTGTGTGCTACAATTGTAAATAAGGTTACAGCCCTGGAAATGCTATTTTCTCCGTATGTTAGAGCTGAGTGAGAATACGGTATAATATTTCGAATAGCTGTTTCAACCACTTTATCAAATTAAAAGCAGCAGGTTTTTGTGTGCGATGGTTGCAACTTCGCAGCTGCTGTTATCAAGATTAGGAATGCTCACCCTTAAGGTTAGAACTAATTACCTGGCACGATTCTTCTCCCACGAATCATGTAATAATGAAATTAAATGCTCAGAATTTGTGATTTGCTCAACGTTAATTATACTTATTTTTTCATTTCCACTTCAGCGAAGAGCGTTGTCAAATCGCGGTTTATGTGTTACGTTGTCTTGTTAATGAGTTTACAAAACCTATATTTCTATAATAGAATTGAAAAATTAGTATATTGTTTCCGTATTTTGCGAGCATCGAAAGAACTAGTATTTCTTTTATTTGTTTGATTCATTGCATCTTCCTGTTTACTTTCAAACATACTTGCTCTGCGTTCTACTTCGGATAAATAATTAAACCTTGATCTAAATGCATTTCTTTATCAGGGTCGAAAAAATGCGTTACGTAGTTGTTCACTGTCTTCGGATAGCGTGGGTAGACACTATAACAGTCATTTTTTAAAGAGTATATAAAATACGAAGTCCCGAAAAATATGCGAAAGGCGTTTATTGAATGATTGTGCGAATTTAATTATTATATGAGTTACGTATTTAATTTTGCAACAGATTTTTATCTGTGAACTTTATTGAAATCTATCAAGTGAGCATAGGAAAGTGATAATATAGTGGCATAAAAACTCATGGGCCGCAGGTGATCCAGTCAGATTTTGAGAAAATGGTGCCTTAAAAATGCAGCATTCCAACTTATTGACGATCTGTCACAGGTCATGTTGGCTATTGAACGCCGCAAGATCATTGGTTAAAATCAAGATTTTTTGTCATAGTTCAAAAGTTCAATTCCAGGTAGTTTATATGATTGGTCTCTATTTAAGCTTCATGCAAAACAACGGTAATGATGAACCAGAAAATGGCGTCTACCGCGACATCTGTACTGTGAGTTGCTCAATCCCAATATATTCAAAAAATTCAAATACGTTTATTTAGCAAAGGCCATGGATGAAAACAAAAAGTAAAAATTTTAATTATAATCTAGTTTTTTTGCTCTTAGAGATGTTCGTATCATGTTCCATCCGCTTCTAAATGATTTTAAGTGCGGGAAAACTAACTTTGCGCACTGACGAGAATGACTACTATTTTTTAGCACCTTTATCAAAATGGATTAAAATTCAACTCAAAATTGTATAATTGAGCATTTTTTACATGTGAGGAAAATATTCAAATACAAAGTTTTCACTGGATCATAGTTAGTGAAATTGTTTGGTTATATCATTTTACAAAAAAGTAATTCGCTTTTTAGGAAAAAAAAAAAACGTTTTTTGGCACAAAAAAAAAAACGCTTTTTTCTACAAAATTTCTCAAGCTCCTAGGTTTCTGGAGCCTATCTACTTGTAATCAATGGCAGTATTTTTTGATTACATTGACTATACATTAGAACAACAATGACCTTCGCATAGGTAATGATGTTTATATTATTTTAGCCGTTCCTTTAAACAGCTTCATCTCCACATTCTTATTGAGATTAAGTAACTTTAAATAATTTAATAGGCGATGGCCATGGGATTTTGGATCTGGGTCAATGGCCTAGTCATTTATCTTAAACTCAATGTAAATCACGCTAAAACTCTTTTAGTATTCGTTTTAAAACGTTGGAAATTGTACTTCGATAAACTTAAACAAGAAATCTCGGGGCTTTGGAAAGCTACTTATATTCGGGACTTTCTTTTTATAGCGAATCACGAGTATTTGGCAACTGGAATTTTAAAACACGAACTCTCAACCAAACGAAGCGAAAGTAATTTTAAACCTTCCAAATTGCCATAAATTTCTTGAAATGTGTATAAATATCAGTTTCGTAAGCTGGCAATTTAATTTGTAATTTATGTCCCTTGAATGTTATTTAATTTTGCACAATTTCCTGGAGAAAGTAGTTCCAATAATTCTAAAATCTTTCTTCTTCAATTTTGCGATTCCTCGGTTTCAAGGATATTTAAAACAATGTGTTTCTGGTATTTTTCGTATAATTAATGGCGCAAATATGATTTATTATATTCCCACTTAACCACCTACACCACTTCTTTGGGGGACTAAAATTTAAAGCTACAAGCTTAAAGTTTTCAGTTCAAAGTTTGAAGCTTCAACTCCAGTTTGTGCTTCGAAAATATATTATAATATATTCCCAAATAGTCTGTGCAAATTATTGTTTTTCTCAGTCTGGCATTGTCTTATACCTGTCTTAAATATTTTTGTTTTTTCTTGTTATTCTTCTTCATTTATTCTGTCTTCTTGTTTTATGTAATTACCAATTACTATTGTTATTATTACACTTATTATTATCAAAAACTGATTGTTACAATGTAAGATTGTTTTGTCATGGGACTGTTACACAATAAAGCGTTGGTATTGTTGAAAGGCATACTATCCACCATTTTGTCAAGACAAATAGGTAAATTTGATATTGAATGTTTTCTTACCTTAGGTGTATAAATTATTAGATAGAGAGTCTTAAGGCAGTGACTTGTTAGGTGGTTGAGTATTTAATTCCTCTAATTATAAAGTAATAAAATTTATTTAATCAATTTTTTTATTATGGTGAATTGGTTCGGTGATGGTATCTAATGCTTAGGCGAGTTCATTTAATTGGATTGGTGGCACTGTTCTAATAATAGTATAAATTTATTTTAATTTATTTAGTTATATTTGTGATGCTTAACTGTAAAACATTGTCACCTCTTTTTTGCTTGATTTTTTTATTTAATGGCATAATAGTATATTTGGTATGTAAGTTTTATAAAAATATTAAAATAATAAATAAATCACTAACAAATTTACATTCTGTAAAGAGATGAATACAGGACACATGTAGAACAATTAGAACTGATAAATATAAAAAACTGGTTTAAACATATACCGCAAACATCAGGTAGTTGTTCGCCCGTGACTAAGTATTGAAAGCTCTCAATTGGTTCTTGACAGTATTTAATGAACTTGACGTTTTAAATGTGGTATTTTAGAGAAGGGACTAAAAACAATTATTTAATGCGCTCCTCAGGTTAAATAAGTAATTTATTATAACTAATGTAGAAATTCGTGCTATTTGTAAGCACTCTATAAGTACTGTTGGCTTAGAAGTGAAAAAGAGAGACAATAGTTAGAGACATATATTATCAAAACCACGTATCAAAGTAAATTAACATATTTTTAATTATATTTAATAAATTTTCTGCTGCATCTTATCAGCGAATTAAGTTTTATAACTGGACTAGAACTTTTACATCGATTATAATTTTTTTTAGAACGGAGGGCATGTTTTTTTTACAATAAGAAGGAAATATATGACTTTTTATGCAGGTCAAAACATAAACATTTTGTTGCAATGAAACTAAGTAGAAAAGGTTACACATACGAATGCTTAAATTAAATTTTTTTACAGGATTTGTGAACAGAAATAAATAAATAATACTTGCTAAAATTCTTATTCTCACAACACATAGACACCCTCGATTCACAATCGTACTTTCCCAAACTAATAACAAAGGGCCATCAACGTTATAGAACCTACACAATTCGATTTTCCCTTCGAATTCGTCACTTTTGCACTTTTGGCTCCATTTCTCGCCTCTGTGTATTGCGGATCATCGTTTGGGAAATACAACACATCATCTTTCACTACACCATTTTCAGAGTAAATTATTTCGTAGTTCAAAGGTCCATTCTCCGCCGGCAGCTTTTGTTGCGAATCCGTATTCGTCAAATAATAGTGCCTTTCGTCAATAACCATGGCTCCCGCTGAAGCTACTATCACCATACTCAACACCATAGAAACGATACTCGTCATGGTGCTTGTCTGACTGATAATTTAACAAAACTGAACCGAATGTTTACTAAACAATTTCCTTTAAAAGTTTTCTGTAGTACGGTATTTTTCTTTTGGGTTTTCCGCTACTAGTTCGTCGGCGTAATGATTGTAAACAGCGTTTTGGTTTCGGGCGAAGCTGGATAAAATTTTTGATGACCTATAAAGCTGAAGATAACAATAATTGTCGCGATAAAGCTACGCAAAGTTCAGCCTGAGCTAAAATTTATGCGTCTACACGGGTCAGTTTTTTGAAAAATGTCGCGATCACGGTTCAAATGTCTACGAGGAACTTGTCTGAGATTATCTTATCCGGAAGTGAAGTCTACCTAATTAAGCAAAAATGGTGGCAGATTTAAGGCCTTATTTTCGCAATAGGGATGTTGGCACTAAGTTGTAGTTGTTATGTGTAAGGGATCGATGTTATTATTTTACTGAAAATATTTTTTAATGTAATAATGGTAAATTAAATAATAGTATATTATGTAACAAATATGATAAACTTCAATTTCGTGCATTCGTGCATTATTATTTTAGAGTAGGCAGTATTTTTTTCTGGGACAAACATTAGAACATGTTCTTGTTCAAAATGGATTTGTAATGACGCAGAGAAGTAATCAGTAATACGAAAGACTAAAAACTAAATGGGCTTTGACTTCATCGAAAGTCTCTCAGAAGTCGAGGTGGCAAAGTTTAGAGCTTACATATTTTTTTGAAATAGAACACCGTGCATATTATTTTTCTTTATATCGAGTGTTCCAGTAAGAGCAACGACCTGCGGTATTAGGGAAACAAATAGTGCCAAGAAATTAAGTATATTGACAAACAGAAAATGACTGGAATTAATTACTTTTATAATGACCACTAGAGGGCGTAATTGCCGATTTGGATTCTCTAAAAAGGGCTTTTCCTAAACTACCAACCGTGTTATGAATGAGGTCTATGATGATGGTGTACCTCGCCACCACATGACGTTTTCTAGCATAAATGCAAAACAAGATGGAAATTTTTTAATTTAACCTTCCACAAAAATATGGCATGACACACAAGAAACTGAAGGAAATTCTGAAAGGCAACCCTTAAAAATGACAGTCGTTTTATACAATTTAAATTTTTTAAATAATTTAAAATAATAAAATGTACTCAACTATAATTAAGTTTGTAGCTTAATTCAATCTTAATGCATTTTATATCTCGCAATGATGCTCTATATTTGTATTAATTTTGTTTCCATTAAAAAATTAAATTAATTCGTAAAAAGTATTAAATTTTAATCATATTTATTAAAATAACCATATAATAGGATACATTTTTGATAAGCTTACATATTATCAATCAGTGTCAATTCGAAAACTAACCAAAATGGTTATTGCCTTTCTTGAAGATTTTAGAAGATTGCGTTGGCTACTTTACGAAGTTTTACTACAGATCCGCATCGGGTTTTGTTGTTATCTTACATAACATGGTATAGAAAAAAACAAAATAGGAAAATTGCCAAAGGCGACACAAAAATTTTGCAAACAATTTAAAGAATTAGTAAAAGCCTAAGCCTAAAAACAAAAAAAAAGGATATAAAGATACATCAACGCGAATCAGGGTAATCCTTTTTAATAAAGAAAGTTTATGTTGCATTTATAATTATTTTGGCGTTCCAAGTTTCATTTCAAACGATAATTATTTATTGACTTAGGTTTATATAAGCTTTTGTGTTTGATTTTAAAAGTGTTAAAGTGGCTGTTAAAGTTCAACCATGCTAAATTGATAGGACTACAAAAATTGAGATAATCATTATGTTGGTCTTACACTATCACAGGAATTAAGATTAATTTTAAACAATAGAACCAGTAATAACATTTGAAATAATAATTATTGTTGTTGATATTTTTGTTCTTGGTTAAAGAGGTGGACAACGTTTCATTAGAAAGAGATTGTTTCGGGCAGTTGTACCACCACTCATTATCAAACGTAGACTATCTTGAAATTGTGTGAGTTAAAGAATAAAGATAATGAAAGTTCGGCAATCTTTTAGTATTGCTATCTCGGTAAATCAATCTTTTGACCGTTACCCCTAATTGAAATTTTTCCGTTACATTATTTTCTGCAAAAGGCAGTCAGATCCGGTAGAATAAAGATAAGGACCGGAATTGTCTCCGAGGAATAATCTCGACGGCCATTTCCCAAGCGCCGTGCGGTCAGTTTCTCCGATAAGAACCGGAGTCAAGGCAAAAGCATCAATAGGTAATCTTCGAAAATTGTTTTGTGTTAATCGGATTATAGGTTTTCGTAAACGAGATTAAAAAGGACTATTATAAAAATGTTCACACGGTTTGTGCATTATCAGTCCTAGTATTTTTAAGTGTTTCTCGAAAAAAGAGAAGTAACATAGCTTTAAAAATAATTTTCTCTAGTCGATTCCAGTGAATTCGTTCTAAACTGAAGTGACGAAGGCGCGATAGGAAAGTTAAGAAAATTTTACAAAAACATGAGGTGTTTTTGTTGAATTACTTTATTTAACCTACATAACTATTACTTCAACCTAAAAAACTGAGAGAATGCAAACCTATTGATAGAAAATTAAAAACAAAGCACATAAACGATTGAAAATATTTTATGAAAACGGGAAATATGTCGATTGTTATACCGACTTACTTATTTATTTTTTTATTTTTAAGTAATACGCACAATCATGTCATACAAACGATTAAATCAAATAAAAAAATATTTATTTTATAATCATATTTATTTATTTTGTTAATATACAGTTTATTATATGCAAGATCCTTTAAAATACCCAAAAAAGGTAGAAAAAGTTTAGAAATAATATAAAACAATCGCTTATTCCACTGATTTGCCTTAAGTATTAACATGTATCACAAAAATAATCGTCAATACTACCCGTCTCATATTGCATTACCGGAGAAACATTCCAGTTTATATGGATGAAAAGTTATCTGTCAAATCACTTTCAAAATATGTGGTTGAAACTACCAATAAGGTGGACTGGGTGGCTGACTGAGTTTTAGCTAATTTTGATCCTGGGGGTTAGTTTGTGAATAAGGAATAATAAATAAATCAATTTTTAACAAAATTAATTAAACATTTGCCTTTACATGTCAAAATTAATATTTTTAATTAAAATAGAACATTATGCAACAAGTGCGGTGAACGGCATTCGAGTCACTAGTGACTTAAAAAGTTTACCAAACTACTATACTTTTTCTACGACCGTTAATTTTTGGGGACATTTTTGCAAAACAAAGCATTCTGACATGACTGTCAGAATTGATAAATGTCAGAATTCAATAATATCCCGGAAATATCCGTAGGGGCTCAGGTCCGTGGGAAATGAAATTCACAAGGGAGTAGATATAGTATATTATGCAACAAGTGCGGTAAACGGCATTTAAATCACGAGTTTATTTGACACGAGCGGAGTGAGTGCTTAATAAATGAGTGACTTAAAAAGTTTACCGAACATGTTGCTTACTATACTTTCTCTACGACCGTTAGTTTTTGGGGACATTTTCGCAAAACAACACGAATACATTCACTGACATGACCGTCAGAATTGACAAACGTCAAAATTCAAAGTATGCGAAATATCTCCGAAAACATCCGATTGCTCCCAAATCCGTGCGGTAAAATCCTGGAAATGTCCGAAATGGCTCGGATTCATAGGAAACGAAACTGACGTGGTAAAGTGACGCTTCCCGCACGCTAGATCGGTAGGTAATCAGGTATTTTACAGACGGGAGTAGAAAAAACAGTTTTTTCCAGTTTTCTAGAAACGTGCCCATTTTCAAAGAAACCATATAAACTTGATTTTTTCAAGTTTGCCCAACCTAACTTTCTCTAGTACATTCTAATTTACATAAATGTGAATTCAACTACATAGATGGACTAGACTGAATAGTTTCAAAAAAAAGATTAAATTAATTTTATCATATATAAACATTTCAAACAAAATCTTCAAAGCACCTATAGAAATCGTGAAAGCGGATGCAAAGTTAATATGGTTTTAATATTTTATAACCAAATAAACTTGTTGTTGATTTTATTACAATTCAATTGAGGTAACTTAATTATTATTGTTTTTTTGCATTTCTTATGTCAGTCACGCATTAATAAAAAATGGATATGATGCGGAACTGGTGATGACACTGCATATATCGGCTAATATTACCGAATAATGGCCCTAGAAGTTTTTTGGCAAATTTATACCAGATATGAACCTCATTCCCACTATTGAATCAGTCGGCTTCATGAAAAAATAATTTCTAACGCGTAAAAGTCAAAATTAAGTATACTAGAGGAGTATACTAGACAGGTCTATAATTTACGCAACGTGACTTATCCTTCACATTCCTGATGATCACCAGACTTTCACCACTAATGGTTATACAGTCAACAGTGTTCGCTACCTGTTTCTATTTGGGCGTGTTAGCATCATGAAGTTAAACACCTTTCTTCGTACATTATAATACATACTACAACTGTTTGGAAATTTGATTAAATCTTACTTGATCTAATTTGCTCCACTGAAAAGGCTAATTGATTAACTGAATTTGGACACAAAAAGTTTCATTCGTGTATTCTTTTTTTTGTAATTGGTTAGAAAATCATAGCCAAACTTTCCTTACTCGGTTTGCAAAGCCACGTTGAGATGAATTAAATTTAAACCGCTTACTACACATAAACCGCATATTGCACGAAGCAATAAAAGTAACTCTGCTGGAAACGGATCGTCATTTCCTTTTATACATTATCTGGTTCTCTCTCTACATTTTATAAATCTTCGTCCGACGCGCCCCCATCGTTTGCCACCCCTTGGGAAATATTATCTACGTCCTGCATCAGCCGAGGATCAGCTTCAAGGAAAACTTTTATTTAGAATCGGTAGAAACCGTAAAAGTCTCTGATTTACAGACGCAATGTTCTTGACGGCTTCAATGTTTGATCAGTAATTTTATTTGTAAGTCAAATTATTTATGGTTCTTTATTTTTATTTGTTTTAGTCACTACGTACGTATTCGTAGATTTCGTTCTTGAAAATTTACGTCTTCTGACGATTAAATTTGTGTTTCTGAGTATTAAGATCGCTGTTGAGCTTCTGTTGAACTTTTTGTATGGTTTTATAATTAATTGATACGTAGAGTCCAAAGTCCTCAACTGGAAAGTGTATGTTTAATAAATTACTACGTGATCAGTAATAGTAGCGATGGTTTTTTTTTACAATAAATATCCATAGCTCAAAATTTTTGTTTTTTGTGTAGGGTATTGAAACTGTGGAGTAGCATCAACGCGATTTTGAATGTTGCCCAGAGGAGAGCTTTCATTATAGACCTCGACTATAGGGAGGATGTTTATAAAAATGGTCTAAGTGCCTTCTTCATTCATTAGCTTATTTATTGTTAAAGAAAACTTATATAATATAATATAATATAATTATACTATAAACTGAAATTGGCAGTTAACACATTATGTGACATAAAAGTAAGAAATCTAAAAAATATTTTTATTATAAATGTTAATATAATTTATTAAGCTGTTTTTGTTGGTATTGAAACAACATTAGAAAATATTTACAGAAAAATGAAAGTTCAACAGTAACAAATTTAATTAGGTATTCCTATTAACTCTTTAAAAATACATCAAGTTTATGTTCAACTTAAGTCTGTTTCAGAAATGCGAAAAGTAATAAAACTTGATTAAGTATGTAAGGGCTCTACAGAGTGACCTGACCAATAGTTAAGTCACTTTCGTCGGTTGGTGTTGATTTAATCGCGAAACGCGAAAAAAAAAATCGAGCATGCGATAAATGGTAACCACTATTGGCGTTTGACAATTTTTTATAAATCTTGTATATCATTGATAGCCAATCTCCTTGATGGTCAACCAAGCCGCAATTAAATAAGTATTTTAAATGTATGCAAAAAGGATATTAATTTTTATTTTACAGAAATTATTTAACTGAAAACATATAATTAAAATACAGTTAAACATTTGGTGAAAAATATCCAGACGGAGCAATACCTAATTTAATTTTTTTTTAGTTTTATTTATTTTATCCATTATTTTGTTTTTTGTTTATATAAAAATGACCATAACAATGGCATAAAACTATCAATCATCGATTTCCAAACCCTCAACAAGCGAAAAAGTGACGTTTGTGTAGTGCTCGATTGTTTTTCGCGCTGTTTCGTCGTCAAAGTATATCAAGAATGGAAAGGCGTTAATTAAAATTAAGTTTGTTAATGCAAAATGCAACAAAATTTTAAAAATGAGGGTTTTCTATTTGATAAGATGACATTTTCATTTTTTAATTTAAATTTTCAATGTATCGTTTTTATCACCCTGTATTTATTTATATCAACACATGCCACTAAAGTAGATCCTCTTTCTACAAAGAAATCAACTCAAAATATATAACAAAGTCTTTCAGTCGCAGAAATCGACAGATATATTTAGACCTGCAAACGTGAATTTTAATATAATATTCAAAATATGTCAGAAACGGTAAGGCTTATGAATAGGTTATTATAAATCAAATATTTCTAGAAAGTTCACAGGAACTCAAAACTGCACTAATATACATCTTGATTAATTTAAAATAAGAAATTTGTCTACAAAAAAAACACACACCTTTTATACATAACAGTAATAGTTGAAAAGTTTAAATGAAAGCAATTTCTGAGAAAAAAAATTATAATATAATATGTGGGACACCATGTGCCCTTTTTTATTAAACATTATACATAAATGAAATTATTAAAAAAAAACACCATATTCTTCATCACGTGAGGAACTATCATTTTTAGATGTTCTAATTAAAGGCCGACAGTTTGATCGATCATGTAGTCAAGATCCTTTTAATGACATGCTGGACTTCTCGCCAGTCCTCTGGCGTCACATCCTCAATGGTTTGGTCAAACAGTAGCTTAAGGTCCTTCATTTTGAATGTTGTGTTTCGTCTTGCTACTTGCTTTCTTTCACTTGTAATGCCATATCATTTACCGTATATAAAACGCTGTTTGGGTAAATTTGCTATATTGTCAAGTTATCTTCAAAGTCAATATTTTTGGTGGTAAATCGCTTGACCTGTTGTCTTTCTCTCTCGCAATAATTCAAAGGCGGTGGACTTTCCGATTTCAATCATTCGGGAATATCAGTCGACAGTTTCTTGTATTCACGTATTCATTCATTGATAGTCGAGAATTATTGGATTTTCGTTGATGTGAATCTCGCCATTTTATTACTAATCCGATAATGCTGAAGGTTACGACTTAACGGTCATGCACATACGAAAATTAGCCACTTTTGGTCAAATTGACTTTGTAAATTTTAGGTTTTTTTCTAATCACACTTTGGTATTTTGAAAGCGTTCTGAAATTCTTTTTTCTACTCCCTTCTCTCAAATATCCGATTATACACTGATCTAGAGTGCGGACAGTGTCTTTTTACAACGTCAATTTCGTTTCCCACCGATCCGAACCACTTCGGACATTTGCGAGATTTTACCGCACGGGTTTTGGAGCAATCGGATGTTTTCGGAGATATTTCTCACGGCTTGCATTTTGACGTTTGTCAATTCTGACGGTTATGTCAGACGTCAGTCAGTTCGTTGTTTTGCAATAATGTTCCCAACAACTGACGGTAAGGGAAAAGGTATGGTATGCAACAAGTATGGTATGATATAGCAAACTTTTTAAGTCACTCGTTTATTAAGCACTCGCTCCGCTGCACTCTGCTCGAGCCAAATAAACTCATGTCTCGAATTCCGTTTAATAGCCTTGTTGCATGATATACTATTGTGGGTCTTACATTGGTTAGCCACAAGACTGCATAGTGTTTAAGTCAGACAAATCAACTTACAATGTCCTAAATATATATTTAATTCAGTTGTGCATGAAAATATGTTTCTTGTTTTTTTTTATGATTTTGAATATATCATATAAGGGTGACCTTTTTATTTTTACTTTTTCGAAAGTTATGATTTATCCATTTGCTTTGGTAAAAAAATTTGATAAAGACGAAAACAATTTTATGATTTATGGCATTAATATATCTTTTGAAAACAATGACGACAATTTCTCCTGTATTTCATCATCTCCATTTATGCAACCTACGCAGTAAATTGATGATTTAATTAGTACTCAAGAAGGTGCCTAAATGACCAATATCGGAAAAGTTAGTACAAGATTGATAATATGGTGACAATTTCAATTTCAACCAGGTATTATTTACACGTAATCAGAAAGACAAAAACAGTTGCGTTTTCTATCAGAGAATAAAACATATTAACTATTTCTTTGGTTCTTTCTAACGGGAACAGTTAACAAAAAACGCAGATAGTTGATAATCAGTTTTAAAGTTTGACGCAAAAAACTGAAATCATTTGTTTTTCTTTTATAACTAATTTTTTTGTTGAACAATGTTAACGAGGTTGACCACATCTTCATTTTCGATCTTAAACGTTCTTTGAAAAAATCAAACAATTAAGGAGCCATGACTACCGGGTTTTCGTTGCCTCAAGTTTGGCAAATCATATACAAACCTAACGAGCTTCATTTTAAGTTTTAAACTTTTAGAGGTACAAAGTAACTATACACAGAATGCCAACATGTGTCTAATTGAAGTCGGTATGCATCTGCTTTCGTAAAGGAGATTAAATTTTTAATCTCGAATTGATTCGAAAATGCCCCCACATATATGGCTGGAAACATAAATTCTTGCACTTTTGGTATGCCCTTCATTCTGCTTAAAAAAAGCGAGCCGATTTATCATATAGAATATTAAGTAATTCTGGGAATAAGCGTCATTAAGAACGGCAAATCTAAGAGTCGATAATATATTTTTTGACAAATTAATTTTAGTTGTTCTGAGTTTCTTCGTTAGAAAAGGTGTGTGAATACAGCAAATTATTTAATTTTACTTCTGGGAATTTGGGAAAATGTTTGCGGGGGTGGTGCGATTCTTTCCGATATAAGGTATAAATTTGAGCATACGATACATTAAAAAATATATAAAATTTTTAAAAATTTTTAATTTAAAAATATTTGTGACATTTTTTAAAAACTTTGAGGATATATGTTTAACATTCTATTCGCTTTTAGCTAGGACCATCGGTAATTTATAACAAAATACCAAAGGGAATGAGTAAAATCGTTCATCTGGCAATTAATATCTACATAACAAAACGTAGAGTTCCTTGGCAAAAATAGACATAGGGGTTAGGAATTTGTAAGAAGAAAATCAAAATATTTAGAAAAATTGGCTTTAATAAAAAAAAACACAAAGATCACTATTGTTTGTCATTTTTTCTCGCTTAATGGTACTTCCTCGGCTAATATGACTTTTGGTTCACACCGTCGGTTTGTTTTGTCTTTGGCGATTGAGCAACAGCATATTGAGCAAATACCCCATAATATTAAGATAGTTCCTAGACTTAGAAATACTAGGGAGGTATAATTTTCGTATTCGGGAAGATTTTGAATCAGTCTCAGATTCGCTGCCAATTCATCCTTCAGCTCGATATGTTGTGAAAAGTAGAATATGGGCACAAACGTCTTCTGGACGTTTGAATACAACCTGAAAATAAGTTTACGCTAAGTTATTCGAGTATGCTACAAAATAAATACATACATAATTAGATTTTTAAATTTTACAGTTACAAATCCACAGAAAATCACTCCTTTGGCATATTATTCTACTATCCATGGTTTATGTGACAACTAGGACTATAGGTATAAAAATCGCAAACTTACGTTATCCCGAATATAGGTTGAAGCAACATATTGAGCTGCATTTGGGCTCCTATATCCATTATTATGCCAGATTTCTAAAAACAAAACTCAATTTATGAGATTAGAGAATAACTAGGTATGGAAAATGCAAATTTTTGTGAAATTGATTATTTATTTATTTGTTGTAATTTACACGTTATAGAAAACTGGGCAAAGTAACTTCAAAGTTAACAACAAATATTAAAATATGTACATTTTTATGCTTTGCAATTTTATTATTCATTCCTATGTCAGATCTAGGATTGATCTGGTAAATGTTTCCAGGTAACTCAGTAAAATACGATCTGTTGTGTTTCTTGAAAACAAATTCTTTAACAAAAAAGCATTAAATAACCAGACTAAAATTTGTCTGTCGATGTTTTCTTTTATTTTAGGTAAATTTGAAATAAGTTTTACTTTGAACTCCACTATTATAGTTTACTTTAGCTTAACAAGTTCGATTTAACATTATTATTTAAGACTTAAATAATGATATATTAAAATAAAATGAATAATTGCTTGAGATATAATTTGTTAATCTGAATTATATAGAAAATGAGGCACATTTCCTGAAAGTTTGTATCCATTTCTTGTCCCTTGTAAAAAGTAGCGTTTGATATTTTAAACAATAAAAATAACATTACTGAGATATATTACAATTTAGGCAAAATGAGGCAGGGACATTTTTGAGACATTTTCTTTTCGAAAAAAGTAATGCGAATCACTGTATAAATATAAGTGGTTTCTAACCGGTATTTGCAAATCATTAAACATTTGTTGTTGTTTTTTTAAATGAAGGAATTATGGCTATAATTATGTCTATCGAAAAATTTGTCAATTTAATGATGCGATTTTACGTGAAACAAAACAAAGGAAAGTAAAATATAGGTTTCCCTCGGCCAAAATACACGTGAACTATATAGCAGTAATGACCGAAATAACTAAGGGCTGCACTCCGGCGTTCGGTATTTTCAATGAAGCCGTAGCGATATTTATCACTTCCCACTTGCAACCTGACAGAGCATTTCATACCGGAATATGTTTACACGCTTTCGGATCCGTGGTCTTTTATACATGTAAAAAGGTGATATATGTAGAAAAAACGGGCAGAAATTTATCGGATTTTAACGCAGTTTCAGAAGATTTATGTTTCAGGCAGGCTCGTCCAGGTTCCCCTCTAAACAGAGCGATAAAAATATTTTACTTAAAATGGACTCGTTAAAGTACAATTTATCATCCTGAGAATGATGGTATCGGACCCCTTTTATCTAAACATAAAAACGATATCGCTTAATTTTTAAGGTTTGTTTAATGTCCTTTCCAAAAAAAAAACATTGTTTGCATATTCCAAAGCAAAGAAAAGCAAAAGCATAGTTTGAAAATCAGAGAACAAGAAAACAAGAGAACCATGTGCTTTGGTCACATCGGCTTGACTATTTTTTTTAAGATCCTATAAAAAAGTCAATGTAGTTTTTGCAACTCACCGGCTCTATTATAATGAAAAATTCATGTTTACTACCATCGGGTTTCATTCCCTGAATTTGATCCCTGTAATAAGGATCGGCGGCGTAAAAGTGTGGAAATGATAAGAACGAGGGTGAGTCCTGACGGCATCTGGAAACGTCCAGCACACCAGATGGGATACATTCATCTATACAGAAACAAGAGTTTTCTTGTCTTAATGTACCTAAAAGCAAAAACACTAGTTATTTATTTCGACGTTTTGTTCGTTCTTGGGGTTTATAAATTGTATGGCAGCTATAAAAGAAGGTGGAAAAAATGCGTAGCCATTGAGCACGTGGAACCGTGGAAGTGTGCTTTAGAAAAAATATTACAGCATATCAACGGGGTTAATTAATTTAATTGTTACTTCTATTGTCTTTGTTTAAATTATTTGCCAACGTTTCGGTTCCGTATCTCCACTGATACCGTTAAATAAAATTGAAATAAAGACAATGGAAGTTCAAATAAAGTAGTTCTAACAAATCATTGCCTACAACCTTCAAACACACATTTTCGAATATAGTTTATATTATTTGATATTTAGCGTTTTAATTTCTAAGGAACACATATTGTAAAGAACAGGATGTTCGGTTTTTAAAGGTTACGTCAATACAAGTTTTTTTTGTAAAAATGTTGCTTGCCAGTAGGATGTACAATACAAAAACTACTACATACGGTGTTAAATAAATTAAAAATTACTTAAAAATTACTTTTATCTCCGAAAGTTAAAATTTAGGGTATAATCCAAAAACAAAATGAAAAGAATACTTAAAATCTTGACGGTTTCGACAGTACCTTGATGCACAAGAAACAGGTCGAAGAATATTTACCAAACTAAAATAATACTTCAGGAACAGAGCCTTGTATTTGCGAAACGTCTGCGACATCCAGCTAAAATCAGAGGAGATATAGACAAAGGATTAACAACTTAGAGCATATAGAGCCGCAAAACTCATATGTTTTGATAACTGCGGTGTCCCATTAGGAATGCCAATCATGTGACGTGGATCGCAATACCAAATACCAAAGAAACTGATTTAAGTTGTGACGTATTTTAGTGTTAATTTATAGGTGTTTGAGTAGAAAAAAAATTGAACAACTTTGTAGTTTGCAAAAAACAGGTTAAAATTGGGGATATACGATCTCTTCTCCGGTAAATAAACATTCCGCGGTAGTTTCTATAAAAGTACGTTGGAGCAGCATGTTACGGAAAAACAAAGGCCGTGATTTTGGATTGGCGTTATTTGTCTTTAGCAATAATTCAAGGTAAACTTTCTGTGTAGCTAAACAGAGTTTGATACTTGCTTTCTAGTGGATATCTTGCCTAAATTATCACATAATAGATCTAAATCTATGAGAGATGGGAGACTCACAATATAGCTTCCCCAGAAAGCATTCTGTATGTCACACAAATACGTCAATGAGCGCATCTCCGATTGCCTTGACGAGTAACTCATTTTAACATTTATTTTCAAAGCTGTGCGGAAAGAAAGACTTGAATTTTTCCCCTGAAAATGTGTTGTTACTTTTTCTGACTACAAATATGCTCGAAAGGTTTGGTTATCATACGCAGCAGTGATTGTTCTTTTACAAACTAGAAAACCTTGGGCTTGCAGAGCTTCGGAGATAGACACAGGCAGGTATTCCCTGCATAGTTTGTGCAGTTAATGACGAAATATCAGTTACGCTGCCTAGATTCCATGCATTTTCGAGCGGCGATACATCCTTTAGAAGTACTCTGTACAGCTTTGTGGTGTACAAGACTCGAAGTACCCTTGCAAGCGTGCGTTTTGCACTGCAGGTTATGCAAAGTCGAACGTAGTAACCAAAGATGTCCAAAAATTGTATTTACTCCATGACCGTATACTTAAGCACTATATTAAAGTTCTATAAATTAAATCTTTGCTGTGACCGGAGGCGCGAGAGATGTGGACAGAAGGAGAGAATTCACTTGTATCATTGTGTTAAATTGTTTTGTGAAAAACTCAAACTAATTCAGTTGTACCATAGCAAGTATTCTTAATGTTCAGGTCTTTAATATCTGTCTATGACAAGATAGACTTTGATACATAATATTTTAATTTTAGTCAAAGATACTAGAAATGACTGTCAACATGCTTAACTTTTTCGTTTTATTAGTTGCGAATAAGTCCGGCTACTGGCCCATAGAGCCAAACCTCTCTCTAATTGACTTAAAATGAATTCTAATCTCTTCTAAGCTATCCCTATTTTTAGGAACCATTAAGAAATAAAACAATGTATGCTTCAGAAAAAATATTACAACAATGCAATGGGGTTAATTAATTAAATTGATATACTTCTATTGTCTTTGTTTGAATTATTTTCAAACGTTTCGGTTGTGTACCTCCACGTCGAAGTATAATTGAAATAAAGACAACGGAAGTCGAAATAAAGTTGTTTAACAACTCGGTGCCTACAACCTTGAAACACGCATTTACTAATATATTTTTACAAATAAATTTTGTAAAGCGTTTTAATTTTTAAGGAAAGTACAGAATGTTCGGTTTTTAAAGGTTATGTCATTACAAGTTTTTTTTTGTAGAAATGTTGCTTGCCTGTAGAATGTACAATACAAAAACTACTACATCCGGTGTTAATTTTTTAAAACCAAGTTTTTTATTACCTAAATATTATTTTTATCTCCAAAATTTTAATTTAATTTAATTTAAATTTTAGGGCATAATCCAGAAATAAAATGTAAAGAATACTTAGAATCATGACGCTTTCGATAGTACCTTGATGAACAAGAAACAGGTCGATGAATATTTACCAAACTAAAAGAATACTTCGGGGACAGCACTTTGTGCTTGCGAGACACCAGCGAAATCCGAGGAGAAAACCTGGAAATGTACATCTGCAAGTTCTATAGCCTGCGAAAGTGTCTTTGAAATAGAAAGATGCGAATGAATTTGAGAGAAATTTAGAAATCTTCTTTAGGTCGAAAACGCTATCGAATTCCTGCACAGCACTACCCCAAAACTTGTCAATACAACTCAATCCTTCCCGCTCTCAACTTCATTTAAGCAGAAAATATTGAATGGTTCCGTACAAATAAAGTAATAGTTCTTTTTTTGTTCTATTTAACTTGAAGAATACCATAACTTATTCTTTAGTTGAAAATACATAGTTTATTTGAATATCACAATGCCAAATCATTTCGATAAAGTACTATAACAAAAAAATAGTTAATTGTTCCTTTCTTGGAATCTAAGGCGCTTGATTTTAGAACGCATTGAGATAATTAATAACAACTAAACAAAAGAGAAGTAGCTACCAGCTAGAGATCGCACCGTCACGCAGCTCCGTAGCTCTAACGAAGCTGCTTCATTCTTGCAGCATGGAACTGTTCAATTGGGAAAATCTGTATAGCTACTAGATCAACAGGGATTTTGCTTTTGTTAATACAGGCACTTTTGAGGCCAACATCAAAACTTGTTAATTCGATAGGCGCATTCGGGAATAACTTTTAAACTTCCTTTTAACCAATAAGATCAGTCATTTCAACACTTGCGATGTTCAACAATCAATATGGCCACTGACAGTTCTGACAGTTTTCAATTTGGAAGTATCATTTTTTTGCAATAGTTGCTTTAAATTTTGAGGAGAAAAGCGAGTAATGAGTTTTGAGGTTGATCTGTAGTAAGAAAATGGAATAAAGTGCAGGAGAATATGTGAGGTATAGGGGCAATCGCTGTACGAAAATTTGCATACTTTGAGTATACTGAACTCCTTTTGGAATTATGGAACGTAATGTCGCTTCCTTATTTGGTGTAGCAAAATAAACAAAACAAAAAAAAAATACCTACCGTTGTCAAAAATATTGTCGCCTGTGAATTTGTACCCGCGGACCCCCTTAATGATCACGTCACCGGCGTAATCTAGTTCAGCATATTTGCAAAGTTCCGACGAGAACAACACCAACCGGTCTCTTTTACGATTCAAAGGGTAAAATTCCATGGCGGATCCTTTTATTTCGTTACAGTGACCCTCATAGAAGTTTGTTGTGTTGCGGTAATTCCACGTCAGCAATTTTCCAAAGTTCTCGTCGTTTGCTGTGTACATACTGAAGACTCCTTCCCTACCGGTGGTCCCGTTTTGCTACCAAAATGGAAATCGATTGTATTCAAAAAGTCCAAGCTAATCTTGGTTGAGAATGAGACTTACCCCGTAAAATATCCCAAAACGATCCTGTACATTGAGTAGAGGGAATCGACTGAGTACGTTTAAGATAGGATCTTCGAAACCCTCGAAAAGAATTTCATTGGCAGTTTTAGTCACTGAAAGTGTCGACATACTTGACAGTGAAAGGGACAATAGCTTCTTCGTGAAAAAGTTGTACTTTCTTGCTTGATATGCTACGGTCTATAACATATTAGAAAACAGAGTTGACAAAACGGATGATTATTAACGAAATCACCATAACAGAGACTTGCTTCTACATACGAAGTGTTTCATTGGCAAGGATATACGGTGGGCATATTTAAACCAATATTAAATGAAAAATCGATGTCTTTTAATTTATAAAATCGAAAACTTTGAATAAAGGTTCGATGCTCGTTTTAATTGAAATATTTAATATTGGGGTGGCCGTTTCGACAAATATTATTCTACTGCATTTTTTTCAATGCACACATTGTTATTCCATTGTATTAAAAATGATAGTCATTGGTAGATTTTTGGGCTCTCTAAACGGATCAAAACGGCATCAGTATTTGGTTATAAAAGATTTTTTTATTATTGTTATCATTAAAGAGTTAAATTGCATTTAAGGTAACGCAATAAATGAGTATGCAAAAACTACATGATTGAAATACTTATTTTAAAACTTAATTTTAAACAAAATAACTCTGGAAGTAGATAGTAAGTAGGATTCATACCTCTTTTGAATATTTATATATTCTTAATCCCATTTAGCTCAAAAACCATAACAATTCGGCAGTATAAAAAAATCGAAATCCGCCATAGGACTGGAAACATTGCATTGGATATTCAAATCAAAAACATTCTACCAAATTTATTTTCATTTCATTTAATTAATCCTCTCTAAAACATTCTCTGCATCCGTCGTTATAAAAAACAAGCAAATGTTAAAAAAGTATGATATGTTTGGTATATCTATCTCGTTTTATTTTCATATTACCTGCCAGTAAGATCTATTTGAGAAAGCTTATGAAAATGGGCACATTCTCGATCAGGATTATCATTTTTGCTTATTATACAAAATACGAGTTTGGGTATATTTATTGACACATTCGAATGGTCTCTCAAGACAAATTGTATTTCATCCGCTTGATAGGTGCGCTATGAATTTTGAAACTAAAAAAAAAAAAATAATATTTGGACGTGGACTCACAGACATGAAAATAATAATGGTCGAGTCAGTAAAACATCCTGTATCTTGCTAATGAACGGGGATAGTTTTGCCAACTACCTGAAATGTCTTGGAAAACTTTCGAAACTATATTAAAACTCCCTTAAAATCGGTTCTATAACTACCTAATAAATTTTGCTTCTACCCTATTAATCTCAATCCAACCATTTTAAAACGGCTTACTTATCCAAATCAATCACTCTGTACACCCATTAAAAACAAATACTTGATAGAAAAATGCTCTTATTTCCTTGTCATTAGTTAAACATTTTCTTAATATAAAAAAACTCACCAACGGAACGGGGTTGATTATCGTAATCATGTCACTAAGGTTCCTTGGGCTATTCGCTTGATCGAAGTAATAAAATTTTCTTACTTTATAACTAACTGTATTATTGTCATGCCAGCTGATGTTTACTTTTTCTTTGACCTCCTTGAATCTGTACGGTCCTACCTCTTCGAATCGAGGTTTCACATCGGATTTTTTCACGTCTTTGGCGTTTGTCCAATTGAAGAGGTACACGTCCATATCCAAGGGAGGGTCGTTTATTCGCCATTGTCTAAATGGTTCCGACGTCGGTGTAAATTTGAGAGCATCGTTTAATATGAATTCGTATATCGATTCTAAATAAATAAATATCAATAGGCCTAATGTGATTAGAAGGATTCCGGCCAATAGGAGGCATAGTTGGCCACACTGCTGCCGTCTTCGTTTCATCTTTAGAAATCTGAAACAAACAATTTGTCAGTCGATGTTGTCGATATATGAGACACTATTTTACTAATTAATAAGTCCAATCTGTAGTAAAGATTGGCGGTTTTGTTAAGTCCTAATCAATGTCGCGGGTTATTTGAAATTCTTTGTATGCAGCGCGTTTCAAAACAAATGAGAAAAACTTCCTCGTTCCTTGTTTAAAATAAAGGGTAGTTTGTTATATAAACGTTTGGTCAAAAAGCATATATCTCGCCAAAATAATGTCGGAAAAATCATGTTTATATTTTTTATTTTAAAAATGAAAACAGATAGAATAATAAAATATTGCGGAAGTATTACTATTATAAAAACGAACTTTTTGATTTTTTTTATTTTTTTTTTAAATGAGTGGAGGGATCGAATTACACTTCCCCTATCATTTTTATTAAAAAACTTATGCAATGACACATTTTTTTTTATTCAATGTTTTATTTAGAAACTTTTGTCTCTTGCAAGTTTTTCTTAATAATAACACTTTCCGAATAAAAAAATAGCATGAGAGATAAAAAATTTATTAAATAAAGTCTAATGGGTTGCTGTCACTTCTGGAGGCGTTTCTTATAATTGCATGATTTGAAATTGCTCGGTGACATTGAAACCAAGTACGTTTCATTTAATTCAAGATGTATTAACTAATCAATTAATTGTTCAACAGTAAGAGTTTTAATTGAATAATGGTGAATTGCACTAATGCGGAAATTCAGATATGAATTTTATGTATGTTTGGAAACTTGTCGTTTTTATACACAAGCGTATCCTAATCGTAGATCTCCTCATCACAGCTTGATTATCAGGTTTCATCAAAGGCTACATGAATCTGGAAGTTTCAAAAAAAGAGATTTGATACCGGTAGCCAAAGCGACGTTCGAACTTCCGGACTAGAAGTTGCACTGCTAAATATTGTTGGAAACAAATACCAGGAAAATTGCAGCAGAATGAAATACTGACGCATCAACTGTATGGAGAATATTAAAAGAATAATAGTTATATCCATACCGCGTACTAAAGGCTTAAGCTATTTTACCAAGAGAATACCCCTCTATAGATTTTTTTTCCCTACCATTACGTAAATTTGGCTTTAAATTTAGTTAAGGAGTAGGGATAGCTAATTCTATACCCCCACTCATTTTAAGAAAATAAAAGAATATTCACAAAAATCATTTTTATTATACTTCTATACTTCTACTTTAATATACTTCCGTAATATTGCATTGCTCTATATATTTTCGATTTTATGATTAAAAATGAAATAATTATTATTCCGCCATATTTGTAGCGCGATATCTCTCTGATGGTTGGCTTTTGAAACACCGTTAATGTAACAAACTACCCTTCATTTTAAGAAAAGTTTTAAGCATTTATTTTAAAACACTCTGTAAAACGCCAAATGTTTTTATGCACCTAGAAATCAATATACAGGCTGCGTGTTTTCATTTGTGTACCAAATATACAGGGCGTCTACTTTCAATTGTATATAAACACATATTATTTTATTTTCAAAGATTATTCATACATTTTTATTTTCATAGATTTCAAAATATTTGATTTTATATATATAAAAAATCTGTTAAATGTTCTCTAATATTCTACATTTCAAAAATTAGGGAGTTTTCCTTTTATAATTATAAAAGAACTAATAGATTATTTTAAAAAGTAAAATTTAACGGATTTGTACACAAACACTGTAGATGTGTTTACTTTGCGACATTTCTCAGGTTAGGTTATGAATGGAGCAAGAATGTTGTCTTTGCAATCCCGATCCATGATCCATGAAATTATCAAATCATCTGCTGATTCATCGGTTAGCGATACTCGCGTCAACGACGTTGTAGCTTGTAGCTTACATGATGTGCTGATAATACGAACTGAATACCAACAAAACGCGCGACCAAACGTGCTTTAGTGGATAATTTTCTAATCTAAATGGTGCGATTTCAAAATTTGAAAATTATGTTGCAATTTTTTTCTTTGTATTTCAACAAATAACACTGGCAATAGAATAGAAACGTTTCCTACCTGTGTGAAATCAAATCCTTTTGTTGTACATTTCCCTAACGGTCGGAACGCTTATTTGTCACTGGCAAGAAGAATCGAGATTGAGCCAGTAAGATAAGTTGTTTTGCAATAATAAACAGTCACTCCACCACTGAAGGCACATTTAAGAGAATGGCAATAAACGCGTCTGGTCAGCCTGATAATCTTTCAACAAATGACCCCTAAAATTTGATAAGATTAAACAGACCGCGTTCCATTTGACGTATCTTAATTTTGAAAAATGTGTAAACGTATCGGGTGTTCCTAATGACAGAGTACATTTCATTTTAATTTTCAGTTAAAAAAATTGGTATTTTCATAATATCGCCACGCTTTGCTATTAGGATTTAAAAATACCAAATTAAAAAAAATACTAATAAAAAAACGAATTTCGGAAAATAATAACACTAATGCGTTGATTGCTTATAATATATATATATATATATATATATATATATATATATATATATATATATATATATATATATATATATATATATATATATATATATATATATATATATATATATATATATGTATTTTGAAATTGTTAATAACATAAACAATTTAATTTATAAAAAGAGAAAGGTAAAATTTAAAAACAACAGATCATACTTTTGTCCTTGTTGAGAATTCCGTTTCACAATATTGTAATATATATAAAATAATATAATTTTAGTCAAATTCCTCAAATATTAAACTAATAGAGAACTAACCAAAATATTTCCAAAAATTTAGCGTTGACACGGTAAATTAAAACAGGGGAATTAACGGAAGCATGTCCACTGAATGAATATTGCGTAGATTTTTATAACAAATTTGGTAATTTCTTCTGCAATTGTAATATATTATGCAATAAGCGTAGTATGAGCGGAGCGCGCAGCAGCTTCATAAGCGAGTTTCTTAAGAAGTTTTTGTACTCCCTTCTGCAAAATACCTAATTATACATCGATCTAGGGTGCGGGAAGTGTCACTTTACCACGAAAGTTTCTTGTCCTACGGATCCGAGCCGAAATATTACCGCATGGGTTTGGGAGCAATGCGCACGGCTTGAATTTTGACGTCTGTCAAGTCTGACGGGTACGTTAATAAATGTATTCGTGTTGTTTTTGAAAAAAATCTTAGAAAAAGGGTAGTATGCAACACGTTTGGTAAACATTTTAAGTCACTCGTTTATTAATCTCTTAATGCCGTTTACCACACTTGTTGCATAATATACTATTTTGAGAATAAATAATTACTTATAGAATAGTTTTCTACTACTGGTTTCCATTGCGGAATGATCAAAAACAAAGACCAAACAGAAGAACTATTTTTAGTAACGAGCAGATTGAGAAAAATAGTGCCTAACAATAGGGTTTTCCAAAATTCTACTGTTAGTATGATTGGGCATACTGTTTCATTTGCTGTTAAATAAAATACATAAGTGCAGTTGGAAACCAGTCTGTAGATTTTATGTTAAAGTATTATGACCTGCAAATTTATAGTCTATCAATGTATTGCCACGTTTATCTCGAGCCTTAAACTTCAATACAGATATAGACAAAATATTCGCATTTCCATTATTTAAAAAAAATAGATCTGTTCTTCCTTTTTCTTCCACCACAAGTGAATCAGATAATAATAAAAGTTAATTTTGGTAAATATAGTAAATTTATATAAAGGATTTTTTGAATTGAATCTTCTCTAAACATATTCTGGCATTTTATGTGAAAACACCAAAATTTCAATTATTTTAATGGGCATAGGTGAAATATAACAACTGATCAAAATTTTAGATCCGAAATCTGATATTTTATGCGCTGTGTTTCAAAACTATTTTATATTATTGGAAATAAATTTAGTACTCCGTAGCTATTAAGGCAACCAAGAGCAAATAATAATATTTATAGCGTATCCGAGAGCGTTATAGAAAACCATTCACAACATGATTGCAGGTGAATTATGAAATAACATTTTATTATCTGCCCCATACCAATATACTCTCAGATGAAGGACTAGAATTTACGGATTTTCTTTGTTGTCTTCAAAGAACATAGTTCATTTTATTGATCATCATCAAGTTATGGATGCAAATTATTTTTTCATTTAAATATTACAACAAAATATCTGATAGTGGATAAGTCAGCTGTAAAACTAATAGTCCCGCATATTTCAAATAAAGTAATACAAATAGATCTTTTAAATATTTTAAAAATACCATCCGTGACTACAATCTACCGAAAAGTACCGGAGATGTGCGACTTTCTGGAATTTGTTTAACCTTACAAAAATGTATACCCATTTTAAGTCAGATAACTTATTCAACTGTTTTAGGTTCATAGATGGTACCCTGGTCAGAGAAGCCTGTTACGTTTACACAATTAATAAGATTTATGATTCAAAAGACTTCAAGTAATTCGAGATTCAAGATTTAAATAGTAATCAATTTAGCTAACTCACACGTACATAAGAAAATCAACGATCGAGTATAAAACCTAGTAATACGCCATAGTATAAAAATACTGACTTACCCTTCCGATTTGGTGGAAATTACAGTCACCAAGTGGGGCCATTTACAGTAGGTTTTATATGTATTTTTTGCTCTACGCTATATCAGTGCTGCTTGAATGTGAATACACGTTTTGGAAATAATATAAACACACTGCGATGAGACGAAATTTTTCTCTTATCGTTCGAGCAGTCGGCAGAGATTAGTTGCGATTGCGTTTAAATGTAGTTACGATATTTCTCGTAAATAAATAAACTTAGTTAATTTGTTCGACAACGGTAGACGTGATTTTTATCATTTACATGTGCATGTTGTACCAATGAAAAAGGTACTTGAATGCCGGGATCTAATACTGCTTGATTGATCGAACATTTAACCCACTGGGCAAAGTCTAAAACGATTTATAATAAGTAATTATAATTTTTGTAGCATTGGTTCGAAATTTATTACGCGCCGTGAAATAATACCCACATCAACATTTTTTAATACTCAATAATAATTTTTGAAACCAAAAAATTCAATGATATACACATCAAATCTGTTTCATAATTATGACAACTGGACAAAACAATAAACATTCTTTAAATAAATAAATATACATGAAAATTATATTAATGACAATTTACTGTTATGTATTGCTTATTTTGTATTTTGAAATAAAGTCATTGAGTTAGTTAAATTTTTAACATTTAATTAAATTGTTACACTTGTTAAGTTAATAGCAAAATCTAGAATCAAACGTTGGTGGGTGCAGGAACAAAGTTGAAAAACCATCAAGTGATTTTATTTGTTTTCTGGTTTGAACTTCATAATATATTTGTTGGCAATTGCTCTAAGCTACTTATTTCTAAACACAGTAACAGCATATTCTGGTAGAAAAACAGTATTTTATTCACCAAGCTTTCTTTCAATAATTGCCATTTTGGTGGTAGTAAATTATGGATCATTTAAATCGACAACAACTACATCCAAAATAGAGCGCCGAATTAAGGCGTTGTAAAAATAGAATCCGATAACCAGTAATAAATACGTTCATACGGGACGCGTTTCCTTTCCACTTACTCTGGTATGCCTTCATCCTTTGTTGAATCCGATTATTTTTGCGCTGTGTAAGTTCATTTTCTTGGAAAATTTGGATTAGCTAGCTAGTCGAATTCTTAGCTGATAAGCAATGAATATTACTTCATAAAAATGACCTGGTAGCCCAATATGATGTACTCCTAAATGTTTTGTTGAAATTCCAACCGTTTCCTGAGCGTTTGCTTGTGTGAGGAGAGGCTATCGTAGAAAGTTTATTATATAATTCTTTTCTATATTTATCATCTGCATCTTAACAGATTACGCCTGATCTATGGTATGCACCGATAGGCTTCCTTTGGTTGTAAACAACAATACCTATATTAATTTTGGAGGTAATTGTGAGATATTTTCTAAATCAGAAAGTTCCAAATTGATTGATCGGCTTATTTTATGATTACTGAGAGAAATCTTGAAATTCAGTGCAAAATTCCGAAAAAATTGAAAGAGGAGTCCGTAGTTGCCTAAGTGGGTTGGAATATCTCTGGGTTGGAAGGCGCTTAGATGTACTTAGGTTATGTTCATTGTTTCGTACATTGTTAATTTTAAAGAAAAATATGTTGGGCAAAAATTTCACGAGGCAATTTTAATATTCAGTTTTCTAGAGTGATTTTTGGCGTCATCTCCATTTCTCCATTTCGTTCAAATGAGAGATGATGCTAGTAGTTACATAGTTATGGTCCAAGAAAAAAAAAATAAATCAATAAAATATCATATATCTTGATATTTTGTAAATAATATTGCTCTTTTAAAGGTAAAGTATGTATTCTATTTGTCATCAAAACTTCCGGTGAAAAACGTTATTAAACAAGTAACCAAAAGAAGCCCAAGATAGTCACCAGGGGGCGTAAGTGCAATCTTTGAAATCCAAAAATTAGGTGACTTTTAGGTTATATCAAAAATTATTTATTTATTTATCAAAATTAATGTTGTCCCCCTCAAAGTCCCCAGATATAATACACTTGTGCCAACCCTCGAAGCACTTCTGGTAAGTACTTTCTTGTGTAGCCTCGAGTTCTTCCAGCGATTTTTTCTTAATATCCTCAATCATTCCAAACCTCCTTTCTTTCATGCGTTTCTTGAGTTTTGAGAACAGGAAAAAATCGCAGGGAACCATATCGGGTGAATATGGAGGCTAAGACATGATTTTGGGCCAAAAACTTACACAAGCAACGATGAGTGAGTAGGCGCATTACCGTGATGCAAAATACATGAATTGTTTTCCCGCAATTCCGGACGTTGTCTTCGTATTGCTTCTCGCAAACGGCTCATAACTTCAGGGTTATTGACGGAATGACCTTGTTGTAAGAACTCTTGATGTACTACGCCACGATAATCAAAGAAAACAGTAAGCAAAACCTTGACATTTGATCGAACTTGACGTGCTCTTTTCGGTCTTGGCGATTCTGGGTTGTTCCATTAGAACGACTGCACTTTGGTTTCGATGTCATAACTATATACCCATGATTTGTCACCAGTTATGATCTTTTTGAGCATATCAGGATCATCATTAACGTCGTTTAATATCTCTTGAAGGATGCTCTCCCGGCGCAGCAGTTTCGTAACAAATTTTGCTGCTACACGTTTCATGCCCAAAACTTCGAAAAAAATTGCATGGCACGAGCCAATAGAGATGCCGACGTCTTTAGCCACTTCTCTAATAATAATTTAACCATTTTTCAACAGCATTTGTTTCACTTCTTCAGCGCGTTCATCACTTATTGATGTGCTGCTGCGTCCAGAGCGATATACCACTGTCAACATTTCAAGTGTTTTGCAGCACTGTGTTCCGTTTTTTTACACAATATTTTATGTTCCATTTTTTTTTGACACGAGAAAATTGCAGAGCACAAAAAACACATCTAAAGTTTCTGTCTCTCAAGAAAAAAAAAACATGCAAACTGGCTGAAACTGCAAACATATGTTATGGACATGTTTACCAACATCAAAAAAATATGTCGAAGATTGAATGTACGTAGTCCGCGCAATTACAAAAGTCTCCTTACATTTTGAACACTCCACGTATACCAGAAAATTGTTTTTTAAATAAAAAGCTGTAATTATTAAACGACCGAATCGATTTTAACTTGGTCACGTTGTAAAATCTATTTAATATTGTAACAATAACAGAAAGACAGTTGTGAAATAATACCCAAAGAGTTTAGTAAAAATCCTGCCTCCATATCTTCTTCCTAGTCTAAAATATCGAAAAAAGTTATTTTAGTTTTATTTCTAATTTCGAGATTCAATGATAAAATTTCACAATTCCATCATTTTGTATTGTCAGCAACCCTGATTAAAAAAATATATAATATAAAAAACTTATAGGGGCATAATAATCAGTTTATTAAGAACATGTCAGGGTAGAAAAATTCACTTGAATAAATCTTAGCTTTCAAAACTAAACATATAAATATATTTTGGGCTAGTTTTGGTCTATTTCAATGAAAAAAGTTTTAAAACTTTAAGATGGAAGTTGCAACCCTTAGTGGTTTTGGAAATATGAAAATATTTTTCCGATATTTCGTTGATTAGTTTAGTAGTTAAACTTTTGTGTTGTTTAAATATCGATAAATAAAATGAAGGACAAATGCGTAATTTAGATGTTTAGGTAAATATTTGCTTTAATCATTTAGCCTAATTGCAATATGATGCATTAGTACGGAATATCCCAAAGTGCACTTCATTTTTGGGTCGCATGTCCTGAATCTATAACTAAGTAGGCAACGATTAATTTTCGAATTTTCCGGCAGACAGCTGCACGTATTTACTTAATTCGAAACACGTTACGAGCAAATCGCAATAAACAGTCAATAAAATAATTACCGGTTATAATTTATCGCGAAAACGACGTCGCGACTCAAAGATCCTGCAAAACGTTCGATTGAGTCGGCAGTCGGACTTTCCGAAGTTAATCTTATCAAAAGCGCCACCGCACCGCAACCACTATGAACCGCGTTCGTCGCGCCTTATCTCCACGTTCTAAGTTCGTAATCAAGCAATAATGACGCAGATCGCGATCTTATCGGCAACTTTACTAGCGATAAATTTGATGGTCTTGTGCTATGGCGATCTAAAGAGTTTCAGTGAACATTTGGACCGCATCGAGCGTTTCAGGTGCGCCAAGCCACAGCCCAGAATGATACCGTATGAAGACTTGGCGACCGAAAGGAATCTCACTGGATTGATAGTAAGACAGCAAGCTAATGTTGCTATTCTTAGTTTGCGTGTGATAAGAACCGACATTTGACATTTTCTATCGCACCGTTCGAGATATGGTGGCGGCGGCGGCGGTGGTGGTGGGTGTCCATGCGCAGAGCATGCTAATTAATTATGTTACATCAATTGAAAATGGCAAATTTATAGCGGAATTTTGGGTTGGGTGAGATGACCTCCAAAAAGAGGTACAGAAAGCTGAAACTGCTTATTACAATTAAATTTATTTATTACAATTAAATCAATACTGGATAAACTGTTGGTTTTATTATAATTTGTAGTTTGTGGCACGAAATGTTTAGCTGGCCAGTCTATTGAATTAATAACAGGTCAGAGTTCCAACGCTCATAATATAAAAAAAGGGGTCATGGATTTTGTTTGACGCTATATCCGTTTAAGAGATCATTAGAATGTCCAATTTTACTAGTTATACCTTAACAAAATATCTTATCATATACCTACAGATTTGTCTCGTATGGAATACATTACTAAAATTAATTATTTTGTATTCAATATTGTACATCAATTTTCGCCAATAAAGTTTTTTAAAAGAGCTAAATAATTTGATTTTTAAAGTAGATCAATTTGTATTAGCTTTTTTCGAAGAGTTTTTAAGAAAATAAATTATTGTATATTTTAATTTATACATATATTTAAAAAAAATATTTTTTGATCGCCAAATAATAATTAGGAAATAGCTTCACTAAGAATATATCAATAAACCACATACTTAAATACCGCAAACACATGAACATTGCTGTCTTTGCTATTGCGAAATTTGTCTGACTTTTCTATCACGCCGTTGCCATTCCAGTTCACCTAAAGGTGGGAATAGATTAAGCAACATTAGGGCTCAACAGTTAACCAACCGTCAAACAACACAGGAGTTTACACAGTGTGTACAATTGCGCAGCTGTTGCTGACCTGTTGCGCAGTGTGCGCTTCGGATGCCGTACGTCAAGCAGGTAGACGCGTATGCGCCATAATTTTTATTTTAACAGACGAAGCCTATAATGGACAATCATCGAAGCAACTTGGTAGATTGTTGTTGAGGAACAGTTTGTCGACAATGCTTTTTTTCTCACGGCTACAAATTTGTCAACAGCTGCTTAAGTTTTGTTCAACTATTGCGTAATAATGTTTGCTTCGTCTATTCCCACATTAATACCTAAAATTTTGTTTTACGTTTCTTTCAGGCTGACTTTCAGGTAGTGGTGTCCAATACTGACTTGATAAATTGTTAAGTATTCTCGTAATTCTTAAAGTTAGTGCAATTTTTTTTCTCATACAACAGTTTAAACCAACTAAACTACATTGGTGGATACAATAAATCGGCTTCAATTCTGACATCGAAAGCAGTGAAACAAGAAGCATCTTCTTACCTTCTTTTTATTCAGCTTGGAATTGATTCGGTTACTGAGCACCAAATTTTGCAGTATAAAGTAATAGTTATTTGTGTAACTGATGAAAATCTATTAAAAAAAACTTTTTATGTTTTCCTGTCTCTTGATCATTTTTAGAATTTTCTTTATACATAAGGAAACAGTATTTTTCAGAATCTGAATGACAACATATTTGCGTCTGTTTTTGCTGAGTCGAACTTGCTGACGTTTCGCCAGTCATCCTGTTTGCTTCTTCAGAGCTTGACTGAAACTCGGTCAGAGACTGTTTCAGCAAAAACAGGCGCAGGAGGAATCCAGAAGTTTTGTAAAACGACATTTTTAATTTTTTGGGGACACAGGGGACATAGGGAATTAAACACCAGGCTTCAGTGTTCAGTTTTCTACTGTTGTTCTGTAAAAAGGTATTTACAAAAAATTGGAAAGTCACATATTCAAATTCCACTGAAGTTAGTATACAAAAATATCGTTCTATAATGGCCGATCCCTTTTCTGTTAAGTTTGCTTTACTTCAGCTGACGAGAAAACAATGCACTCAGTTCATTCTCCTCTTGAATTCAGTACAAACAATACAATAATAATACAAAATGAAAATTGAAATGCACGGCCAAACTGGTTTTTAATGAGACAATTTTTTATGAGAATGCGTGAAAAAAGCTATTATAGTTCTTGGTTTTCAGGTTTATCCTTGGGCAACGGTACTGCACAGGTGCAATTTTGCTGGTTCCTGCGACAAGAAATCAATCTGCCAAAATAAGACCACCGAATTTGTTGATATTACAGTCACCATCAACTATAGGGAGTATTATACATTTAAAGCCGTAAACCATACGTCATGTTTCTGCGGCGCCTCAGGGAAGATTAAGCGATAATTGTTTGTTGGAGTGTCGTAAGGAGTTAAGTTGCTTCATACTAAATAAAGATAAAGAATGTCTAAAAGTCTGTATCTATTCCCAAAGCTTCTAAATACGGCCTCCACAATGTAGGTTACCGGTTTGGCGAGATGAATCAGACCCCCTGATTTTGATCAATTGTATTATCGGATTGAGTATACTAATGCCATGGATATATCAAAGTGCTTTCTCTCACTAACATCCTGATGTAATTTCGACAAAACATCAAAACCAGTAAAGGAATAAAAACAAGGAACAGACAAAAAATGGAGGTTAAGTAGTCCGATTCAAGGCACCAACAACGGTTGTTTCACGCGACGGAAAATAGCAATACAACAAATTACACGGTGATTGACAAATATTATACAATTTTAATAAAAATACACATTATTTAATCATTTAGATATAAACTTTTGCTGGGTGGCCTATCTGCTTTTATTTTAATTTGGAAGTCGAAGAAATTAAATTCCAAGATATTGTAGAGTGAGAAAATAAGAATTTTTCAAATCAGAATTAAAAGCAATTGCCTTTATTCTGAATTATTTATCCGTAATAAGTGTTAAGTAATTATCTTTTTATTTTTTAGACTACAGTAAAAAAAAGTTTTGGTTAGTTTGTGTGACAAATATTAATTCAAATATCAATTTATCTGCAAATGCAGAAAAACTGTTAGACAATCTTTATTGACATGGATATACTGACAATTAAATAAATGAAACAGTAAAGTATGAGGTATTTCTTATTTTGACTGGTTTCCTTGATAATCTCGAGAAGAATTTAATTTAAGTCCAACGTGCCAACCTTTTTAAAGATTGAATTGCACATGGAACTAGACATTTAAATGAAAGTTTAGATTACATCGTTATTTACTGTGAGCTTGAAATAAATTTTGATCTCTACAGTGACAATAATTTAGTTAATTCAACTGAGAGTTTAGAAAGGACAGCGGAATTTCAGCGAGAATGTACTATTTGATTTAGTACGTAATACTATATCAAGTTTTTAAATGCATTATAATGATTTCGCTCAATGGACTAGACTGTAACAAGAAAAATAATCAAAAATAATCTAACGTCGGTTGTTGGCAACCCGGATTATTTAAATAATTATTTCAGACGTGAATTAAGTTAGTGGTTTTATTGATAATAATAGATAAATAATTAAGATTGTTTTTGCAAAATTAAAAATTTAAAAGAAACTAGTATGTGGATACAAAACTATCCTATAAATATGTCATCTACAGTGTGTCCCACTTAAGAACTGTACTCCCTTGTAAAATCTTTGTTTAGAGTTCGATTGTGATAATTTTTTTGGCCAACTGAAACTATTTAGAGGGAAGAAATAAGTAATATTGAGGATTTTTAAAAGGATTTTTATAAGGACTTTAAAATTGGCAACGAAATCTTATTCAGGAGTAATATAACCAAATATACAAATTTTTATAATATTTTAATATAGGCTGTTTGAAATATCGTTTGCGCCTCGCTTAAGGCTGTACATCGTTGTAGAAACCTTTGATTACGGTTTGATTTTGATTTTTTTTTGTTGGATAGATCTCTCAAAAACTCACTAAAACCTTATGTTTCTTATAGCATCAATCTGGAGTCAAGGCTAACCGGGACTAATTTGTGATGTCAAACTGTCAAATTTCTGTTAGAGATTTCTTTAAGAATAAAGTGTTAACGAATTCTTATTCAGGACTACATAAAACCTAACTACAATAATTTCCATGAAGTTCGAATACAGGGTGCTCGAAATATCGCGGGCGCCTCGCTTAAGCATTACTCATGTAGAATGTTTGGTTAGTTAATTAAATATGATTAGACAGGTGTAGGTATTAACTAAACAAACTTTACAACGCCGTATTTTTTGAATCAAAATCTAATAATTAAAATAACAAACATTCTATAGGAGTAATGCTTGAGCGAGGCGCCCGAGATATGTTAATATAACTAGATTTTATGTAGTCGTGAATAAGAATCAGATTCCCTTCTCGATATTTGACATCAAAAATTAGTCCCAGTTAACCATGAGTTCAGGTTGATGTAATAAGAAACATAAGGCTTTAATGCGTTTTTGAGAAATCCATTCAACAAAAAAAAAAAGAAATCAAACGGTAATCAAAGATTTTACAAGGATGTACAGCTTAAATGGGGCGCAAAGAATATTTCGAACACACTGTAATGAAACATAAAAATTGGTATAATTGGTTTCTAAGTACACTCGAATAAGAATTCGTTGCAAATTTATTTTTAAAAAAATCCTTAATAGTTCTTCTCTCGTCGTTCACTTTTGTTAAATAGTCTCAGTTGGCCCTGATTTTAAGTTGAATCCATAAGCAGAACAAGGTTTAGTGCATTTTTTCAGAGACCTGTCTAACAAAAAAAAAAAAAATTCAACCATAAACAAGGACTTTACAAGAGTGTAGCAGTTCTTAAGTGGGAACACACTGTATATTTCCACTTTCGTTTGTGGTTTTCTCCTAACCTATATAACATATTTAGAATCTGCCACAATATTAAATTATTGACAGTTAAGAAATCATAACATAAACATAAATATTAAATATGATAAAATAATGCGACTGAATTTAAAAAGAAGTTTGATTTTGGGTAAAATTTTTATCACTATTTATAACTTACTTTAATATGACCCGCCATGACATTTAGGGAATGTACTTTATACATAGGTACAAGTACCCGAGAAACACCATGAACAAGAACACGCAAAAAGTAACTTCGGTCACCATAACAACTCTCTTATTTATATCGATTCACGCAGAAGCAATTCTGGATACACTGAACTTAACCAGCGTAATTTGGCCTGCAGGAGTTGTTAATCTTTATAGGTTAAGTGGGTAATTTATTAAGTGTCACAAAGGCGGAGGATGATGGTGCTCGATGAGACTTTTATTTATATAATTTCCAAATATTTTTAGTTCCTCCACCATAGTACTAGCCAGCCAGCGTGAAAAAATCGATATTCGTTCAAAAATATCCTAACGTTTTCAAGAATCTGGATTCTCATTAATTGCCAAAATATTGTCATTTTCCGAACAAGTTTACATAGAATCATTTCAAGTTTGAATTTATAAGGTTCTCATCTGAAGTATGGGACTCCTTTTTGGGCTATGAGAATTTTTTTAAAAAAGTAGGGCCTATTTAAATTTTTACAAAACAAAAAATTTTGACACGTATGATTGTTGACTTTAAGCTTTCTAAAATAAAAGTTTAATTGCCACAGCGGATTGGCTACCAGCCACGTTAACTAGTTTTTTTTTATAATCCCTTTTGGTTCCGTATTTCGTATACAGCTCTAAAATATAATCCTAAACACTTTTTCGAATGACCTTTTTCGATATTTGTTCATTTAACTTCACTTTTCGCATTTTAAGATAACAATTTTTGAATTTGTATGTATGTATTTGAATGTACTTTAAGGTTATAAAAGACTGTGTCATTCGTTAAAAATTAGTTTAGACGTTATACACTAACGAGACCAGGATCTTCCTGAAGAACAAGGTGAATATTCTTATTTAATGCTCAGGAGAACTAAAAAAATGTTTAATTTAGAGCAATATTAGTTAAATTATATGTATGCCAAAATTTTGGCACTAACTTCTAAGTAAAAAGCTATATAACTTATTGAATACAAAAAGATACAGAGAGAATCTTTAAATGCAACATTTTCAAAAACGCCCTCAATTTCAAAAGCGAAATAAGTAACCACTATCTTTCTAACTTTTAATATAGGTATCAATTATGATAAACGCCTCTTAAGTCACTAAAACATCCGATCTCTTTCAAGTCCGAAGGGCACATGAAATTTGAGGAAAAAAAATGACTAAAATGGACATGAAAGATTCTGGAAATTATTTTCGAGCTCCTCATTCTGCCACATAGGGTCGTAATTATTGGGGTAAATTACAAACTTTAAAGTTTCTTCATGATTCTCCTTAAATTAAGCGGTTAAATATTAGCATCATCAGAATCACGCCTTATTAGATGGTTTGGGGATGCTTGTAATGATGAAGTAATTTTGTGCCATTGAAGTGAGTGAGAAATATCAAACCAGCACAGAATCACAAAATTAAATGTAAACATCAATGGAAAAAAGTTGTTATTATTGGAAATTGAGCCCGTTAGAAAACACAGTTCTTTAAAAAAGTAACTTTTCTCTGTTTATGAACTTTCACGATTTCTTAAATACAATACCTGGTTGGTTGGAGATTGGAGGAGGAAGAACCGAAATAGTATTAGACCAATACGCAGCCTGGTTACTAGTCACTCCACGCACTTACCTAAACATGATCCCTCCAACGGAAGATCGAGTAACATAATTTTTGCGTTCGCGCGCTTTGTGTATCAAAGTGGCGTGATGATGTAACGCGAACCTCGACGAATAACAACATTTAAATAGCCAACGAAGTTTGAATAGAAGACGAAAATGCACTACCGTTAACGGTTTAACAAACAAACAATGGCGACTCGTTTATCGCGGTGACCTTTGTGACGCAAACATACCGTATATTATAACTACAACCGTCGATAACAAGCGTATTCATCTATGTTTGAGTAAATTCGTACCCTAATAGGTGTACTCAGCGAGTCGTTCGAAACTGAAACGTAGAAATAGTGGAAAATTGGCGGCGATACGTCCCTCTCAATTGCCATCAAGTAATAAAATAAATATTTATTATTTTTACAATATTGAAACGTATATATATCTACTTTATATTTATAGCTAAGTCAGGAAAAGCTAAACCGTGATCGTGAAAACATTTTGATAACTGAAAATGGCTCACTCTATAATTATCTATTTTTGTCTGTCTACAAATTTATGAGATTCTTTGCGGCCTTGTAAGAAGTGACACACACGCATAATTTTACCCAAATTTTGCAATATGATGTTAAATACGAAAACACTAAATATCGCACATGAACAAATAAAGCAGTAGGCTTCGGATTTTCATTTGAGAAGTCGTAAACAGTTTTTAGTGGATTAAAACAAAAGATCATCTTTAAACATAAAAATTGCACGGACTACTAATTCCAGTTCATTGATTAATATCTTTATACAGAACATACTAAGTGATTATTAAATATTTGCGTAAAGTAATAAAAATATTTTTTTGTTTTAGCTAATTGGCTAATATAGAGAAAAATATTTAGGGCACCTTGAACACTAATTTTATATTATTCATATTTATTCATATTGTTATGAATTAATCTGAAACTAATTACTTTTCAAATTTTAATTTTGATGGAATTTTGGTAATTTGAGACTCTGTAAGTAAGTTTAATTCTAATATCTTAGCACTATAGGAAGTCCATAGGACTAATTTTAGCTCTATTCCTAAGTCTTGAAACAATTTTTCCAAATATACATATACAGGGTCGCGCCATTAAAATATCCTCAGTCACACAGTATACTGCCTGTAGCGACAATTTCGATTTTCATATTATTTAAAATATTACTACTACCACTACTGCTTACTACCTCATGCGACATGTCGCAAAGTCAATCTTTAAAAATCAAACACCAATAAAATATAGTATTTTTAAAATTATCACATAATTAAATTTAAATAATAAATGATGTTCCTGAATGGTAAGGTTTCCCAAATCATGCAACTTAAAAAAATCGTATTTTTTAAAAAATATATGTGAGGTACCCACGAAATGTTATACAAGAAAAGGAATTTTGTAACAAAAAAAAGCATTCCTAATATACAGTACTTTGGCGTAATTTCAATTTATTAGAAATGTGGAAAAGAAGAAATGCTATACAATTCATGACAGATTTTTAGTTCTATTCTTAAATTATAGGACGAAAAGAATTTTCAACAATTTTATTTAATAAACATTATAAAAAATTACAGTACTTTGACGTTCAACAACAGACGAAAAACAACTAATAATTAGGCAGTGATCATATTATCGCGAAAAATAAACCGCTGGAGATGTCCGAGGTAATATCAAAAGTATGTTTCCTTGTGCTTAATAAGCAAATATAGAAACTAGCAAAGTTTTGCGTGTTTTCCAAATATATCCAAAATATTTTGGCGATATTCTACGGTTTTCTTGGGAAAGACATTAGAACGTCCTTAGCCGTTTACCAAATAATTAAATGTTTTTATCTGGAATTTTATTCCTAGGACGAAACAATTCTAAATGTGTCTTTAAAGAATTATTTTCGCATTATTCTAAAAAATTGCACTTGTCACTTGATTAGAGGCTACGAAGTGTTATTTATGTTTGCGGTTCAATGGTATTTCTTCTTTAGGCACTATATTCACTTTTCTTGTAAATATTTTGGATGTACAAACTTTGTAGCAGCAACAGGCGTTTATCATTATCACCAGCCAAATCAAGAAAATGCCCGTTCCTAAGAGTATTGTTTCGAAATTTACCAAAACGTTAACGTAGAGGGTCATATCGTCGGGGATGGTTACAACTTGCTCAAACCACAAAACAGGAAAGTAAATCTCCCTGGGAATTTGATCGAAGTTTCTAAAAAAGTTAAATAAATGAGTCACAACCACAAAAAACTTTCGGGTATATTTTAGATAAGAAAAATTATATAATGTTAACAATATCAAGTTAAGCTTACCTGATCTCAGGAATTGGCTGAAGAAGTAAGTTGAGTTGAAGTCTGGCAGCGACCTGAAGAGGTAGAGCAGTTTTCTAGAAGAAAGGAAGAATGTAGCAACATAATCGCTCGCGATATTGATGAATAAAAATAACTTTTAGTAAGAACTGCAAAACGCACGTCTAATTCAGGGTAAGAAATTTCGTATGAGAAGTTCACTCTTGTTACGGGATAGGGATTAGTGTGCGCTTCGTTGCATCCAATAGGGTTTCCAAAAATAACTCGAACTCGACCGAAACGCGGTCATCACACGTGAAATGAATGCTATACTTACCGGTTCAAATATCATGTACATGTCGTGCCTTTCTCGGTCCGATTCCACCCCATCGAGCAGACTCGTATAATAAGGGTCAGCCTTGTGAAAATGGGGCAACGAAACGAAGGCAGGCGATCCGTAGCGACACGACGAAACGTTTAGAACACCGTAAGGCATACAGTTGCCCATGCAGAAACACTTATTTTCAGGCACTTTTGTACCTATAACAAGACTAATTTTGTGAATATCGCAATGTGCAAAATTTAATTAAATATTGAAAAAAACTGCCGTTGACAAGTTTTTCGAGATCATAACGGAACTAATAAACTCAAAAGGAAATAGTAAACTCGTGATTAAAATGATTAAAAATCCGAATTAAAGCTAAACTCACGCGTTTTGGTTAGCAAGTCCATGTGAATATACCTCCAAAATGTTTACTAAAGGGGCTAGAGTATTCTTAAAGACGGAGCCCTAAAGATGATATTTCGCAATAAAGGAACTATACTAGAGAAAAATATGTTGCGAAAGCAATTAAAAAAAAAGCAGTAGTCATCTCGAACTAATTATGAATACTTTAATAGGGAGAAAGTTTTTCGATGTGCGGAAATTAGACCCTAAAATGGCGGGTCTATTCTTTTGTCCCTTTTTTGATTCAGTTAGGTTCAAGATTGCTAGGTAATTACTGAAATTAAAAAATAAGGATAAATTAAACTTAGTCGAGCAATAGGCGACGAATTACTTGAATAATGTGCTCTAGAATATATTATTTACCGGCGACTTGTACCCAAATCATCGCCTTATGCAGCTAGATAAAGACGATTGATAATTGCATATTTTTATTGTTATCAGGGAGAGTACTTATTCAATCAATCTATATATCATCAATTCATTGACTACTTAATTATTATTTCCTATAACAAAGTCCCTAATTGCTTAATTACTTTAAAACAAAGCCAAATTAAAATTCACATGGAAAATGTTTTATTGGTTACTTGATATCTGAAACTGACTTATTATATGCGTCACTATAATAAAAGTTTACAATAAATAAGCGTTAAACAAATGCGTTACCCGTTACCGTGACCGTTGCCTAAAATATAAAGAATTTGAAATTAAATTTAGAATTTATTGTAGAGTTTCGGAAACTTTCTGTTAGTCATATTGGGCTGGGACAGAAGAAATGGTGTAGCCATTTTTGATATCTGTTAATTTTTTTACAATTTTATTTCAAAAGGCCGTTTAAAAACAGTTAGTCTCTGTCAAGAAGCTTTGTAACATGCAATTTTAGTCATTATTCTTAAAAAAATATCATCAGACATAAAGAGTTTCATTTTTTTGAAATTTTTGCGATAACTGCCACATATCTTTAAAGATAGAAAGATAAAAATAGATGGACAAACACTTTACTGACCGCTACAAGTTCCTATCGTATTTTGTATATTTTGTTATTTATAAAAATTTTAAAAATCGTAAATTATTCCCAGTCAAATTAAATAATAATACACATCATATTCCTTGTAAAAAGTGCAGTAGGGCATTTTGAGCTGATTCTGTAAATCCATATAGCTAGTAGAGATATAGAGGAGGCACTACGCCATCTTAGTAATACAATAACTTATGAAGCAGCGCCTCTGAATTGCAGTGTGCATGTTCAACCTATCTATCAATTTTTGGATATGATAGTAAATATTGTAAAAGTAAAAGTAAAGTAAATGTGTAATAATTTTGTTGGTGTCGGTACTACTATATTGTGACAAAGACTATTTACACACGAATGTGAGCTTTGACAACGAGCCTCGTTATTTATTCGACTTACCGTTATCCAAAAATCGATCGCCTGCTGCATATTTGTAGCCGACTATTCCGTTAATTGTTATCTCTTTCTCGTATTCAAGTTCTACGAATCGGCACATGTCAGCTGAGAAAAATTTGATGACAGAGTCTTTTCGTAACTCGGTCGGAAAAAATTCGCCAGCGGATCCTTCTACGTGCCCGCATCGATTCGGATAATAAGGAGTTTTTGTCATGTACCTCCAGCTGTACAATTCGCCCAATTGTCCGGATACTCCGGTATCCATGTTAAATACGCCCTCGTAATCGGCAGACCCGTTTCTCTGTAACAAAAATCGAAAAAAACACGTTATATTGTCGCGACACCGATAAAGGAAGTGTCACTAAATGATATTTACTCATTCATTCCGTCAATTGTTGGCGATGCTACTAAGGCAATTTTTCCGCACGATACATATACAGGTTGGACACCTTTTCAATGAGATTGTATGCGTAACCTTTAAACCATTAAAGAAAAAGGATCGGTCAACTGAGATAAAAGCTAAGTATTTAGATGGTAATTTTATAATTATTATTTTATATTATTCCTTTGAAAAAAAAAAACAATTGAAAGTAGGAATTTTCGCAATTTTGAATTGAATCTCTTGAATTTATTCAAGATTGGAGCAAATGGTTCTATCTTAGCTTTTTATGGACTATTAAAATGCATAATAAAACTACTTTCTGTTTGAGAACCGTTCGTCTGTTTAATATTCGTGATATTTAATTTGATTTTCGCTTGCATTGAAAACGATTCATAATAAGCCACAAGTAAGTAATGAAAACTGACAAAACGAATTTTTATAGTTATTTTTGGGACGCTTTGCATTTCTATTGCATCTGTTGCAACTAACCAAAACTATCCAAAAATATTTCGTAAAGACGAACGGTTAAAAAAATTCGAAAGCACAAACAATTATGTTTCCTGCGGCCAGTATTGACTTCGACTTGCTGATGTTTCGCCAAACATGCTGCAGCCTTCTTCAGTGCGTTTTCAGAAACTGATTGCGCTGCATGTAACTTAAATACCTGCCGGTGACAAGGAGAGTAAGAAGGAGCTTTAATTGTTTCATTGACCGAACGACAAATGAATCAGATTGAAAGAACACCGGATATCAGTCAGATTTCGATAAATAACAAAATCACTAGAAATGGCACCACATTTTATTTCAGAGTCTATCGAAATCATCAAATATCCTAGGAATTACGACACAAGTTTCTATCTCTGGTCTATTTAGGATTCGGTCATCTGTGAAGCAATTAAACCCCCCTTCCGACTGCCCTTGCTAACGCCAGGTATTTAAGGTACATGCATGGCAAGCGGCCCTCAGTTTCTGTCAGCGCCCTGAGGGAGCAAGGGAATATGTTTTGCCAAAATGCCAGCAAGACAGTCAATACCCAACGTAGGAAAATTCCAGAACATTTGTAAAGTGTGTCTCAAAGTCGTCTTAGCTTTTGACGGATCATCCACCAAAATGTAATAACGATATTGATAGCTACTGTTACCCAACAACTAATAATTTATTGGTAGGCAAGGGACAAGACCGGGGCAACTTAGATAGATGTCGACCAAATGTCATCCTGCAGTTTAGTTTCATAATTGCCATCAAAATTCCAGACGACATATTTTGAGACAAACCTTATCTACATGTTCCACAGCCTGCGAAAGTTTTATGAAAAAAGAAGCCTTTTATTCATTTACTTGTTGATCAAAACATTTCCTAATTTGTCAAAAATGACCACTCTAGTAAATACAAGATATAATTGTGACAAATCTAGACACTAGAGTATGAGACTAAAAATAATAATAATAATACGAATAGATACATTATCTTCCAAGCATTAAAGAATTATATTTTTAATACTATGACTAATATAACACTGAGTGACGGTTGCAAGTAAATTATGCTTATGCTTATGCTAAAAAATGCTTACTCCATAGAACCATCCGAATTTATCTATGGGTAGCTGAATTGATGCCATTGGTAAACTTTGAGCCATTTTCATTATGGGATCTTCGTAGCCATCATAGAGCACTTGCCCCACTGAATGGACAGAATGCACTTTGGCAGAAACTGACCCGAGAAAAATACCGATGCCCTTTTTGAAAAGGTAGCTCCAATCCTTGGCTGTATATGCAGCAGTCTGAAAATAGATGAAACGAACCCCGAGTAGATTTGCTATTAGATAAGCCATCTATTAGGTAAGCTCAGTGAACCTGATTTAAAATGCGTGAAAAGTCAGAAAAAGACGACTAGTAATTAACAAAAATGGGATGTTCTCGTTGGTTAATTACTTTATTTACCAATATAATTTTTACTGAATTTATTTAGATATTGTAATTATTTAAAAAGACTTGGTCAAAAAACACTTACACACATGTTTAATATTTTCTTGAAGCTTTAATTTTCTTTTTAAATATTTGTGACAACGAAATTAATAGTAAAATATCGATTTATTTTTAATTTGTAAATAAAATGCACCCCAATCAACTATTGGTTGGTATTATGAATGCACAAGATCATGCCCAATAATATATCACACCCATTTCAAAACAAGATAATCGATTGAAATGATGTTACAAAGTAGCCGTTAGTAAACTGTTTAGCCTCAAGATAATAGGAAATTAGAAATATTACTTGTTACACTTAGTACCCTTATCTGTCATTACTACCCGTCTTCTTTTACATACAATCAGCCTCTCAAAATGCCTATTGACTGTATTACCGTAACCATCTCAGCTTAAAACGAGTTCACTGGGTAAGGCCAACCATCCAGCTATTTTATTAGGTGGACGGGAAAATTTAATACGTTGTAATATACATGTAAATAAACCTTGAAGTGTAGCGTTTTTAAATAGGTGTTATAAATTTCAAGTGTCCGCGAATTACAATTTTTTCATAATTAAAGTTAAAAGAAGATTATATTCGTAATGGATTATTGCGTAGTTTCCGTTTTTTCATTATGATGTATTAATTAATCATGCAATGGTTTGTATTGTTAAAAATCGGAAATAGTGTCTCCCGGAATATAGGCTTGCAATTTTGCGTAAACGTAACACTGTATCAAGGGCTGTAATTGTTGTAATTGATGACGCTTTAATTATTTCACACATGACGTCAATGCGGTAGCCGGTGATTAGGAAATTGCTTTGCATATATCACATTATCAGTTACAAGTGTGTTATATCTGATATAATCAGCCATAAAGGAAATGCACGTAATTTACAAATCAACTTATCATAAGTTTTATATTAATTGCAAAAAGATGGTCAATGCGATTTTTTTTTGAATCTGAGAAATTGCTGGAACTAGTGCTAGTCTGGTATTAAGGTATAATAAAGTAAAGGTATTGGAAGTTAAAACGGGTAGCCCAAATGCTTTAATCATACTTAATATATCTTGCGTTGGTGAAGAAAAATGCAATAAGATGTTGAGGTTTTTGAAAAAATCGCTGGGATATATATTTTCAGCTTCTGTATTTTTCTAACGTTACTGGTCATATCTCAAAAACTTTGGTAAAAAAAGCGATAAAAATGGTCGGGAAGTTACGAGGACAATCATTTTTAAACTTTGCACTTCACAGCAATTAATTGATAGAATGAATCACACAACTCTAATAACATCCTATCTAACTCGAGTAGAAGCGTTAATTATTTAAATCAGTTTCAAGACAAATGTAAGGGTTTTCAAATGTTACTCTATGGTTTCAAATAAAATCGCTAGAGGGCGCGATTCGCAGCAATAAGAGTTTTTTATTTTCTCATGAAAATTTAAAACACAAGCATAATTTTGTAATGATAATAGGAAAGTAGATTGAATTTACAATGAAAAACGTTTAAACCGTAGTTCAAAACCTTTGTCCGATTGAGAATTATTGGCAAAAAAAAACTTTTTAACTCTTTAATCTGAAAACAAAAATTGTTTTACTCGTTTCTTAACTTTAGAGCTAGCTTTAGTACAAATTAACTTTTATTTGTCATTTTGCGTTTCTCCCTACGTAGTTTATCTAGACTTTCGACTGGTCTTATCTGAAAGACAACAAATGCAACGTGTTTAATAAAAGTATATATTGAGAGGAGTAAATGCCATTATCCATATTTGTCCTCGACGTGTAAACAGCGGTTTCAATTTTTCTCAACATCAAAATTTAAGTAGTTGGTAGCTATTCCAATTTATTGGTCTGCTTGAAAACCTACAGATTTTGTTTCATAAAATATCAGCGTCAGCAAAGTCAGCCCTTATTATAAGTATAAAATATAGAGTAGTAGACGTATAAAAAGTATTTCTTACCACAGCTACAGGGTTCAAAGAAACCACGGCATCGTATAAACTACCATTGCTCTTCTTTGGATCGAAATACCACCTCTTCAAATGCATAAAGGAGACGGTATTATTTGAATTCCACGTCACATTCACCTTCTCCTTCGTTTCGTTAAAGGAATAAGGTCCAAGCTGTTGTAGCTTTGGTTTGGTCGTAGCATTGTAGACATCTTCTGGATTGGTCCAGTTAAACATATAAATCTTGAAACTCAAAGGAAAAGGAGTAATCTTCCACAAATCGTGGACTGAACTGTCAGGCTGGAGGACTAGCATTTTGTCGAGAATTGCGTTGTACAATATCGTCCGAATGCAAATTAATACTATTCCAAGGATTAGAAATAGCGCCGAGAATGCGCACATGTAAGCGCATCTTGCTACGGACATTCTTAGGTATATCCGGATGTAACTCCTCATCTGAAAATTGTTTTCGTAAGTGGTACATGTACATTTTAATTTTGTGCGGAATTACTGTAGGCATCAATAACTTTTTGCAATAACGTTAGCTAGATGCACGCAACAATTTTCTTTGCGTGGTGTTTGACAGATTGTCTTTTATATATAAAAATTAAATTTTGAATTGACAGCGCTAGCGTCAAAAAAGCATTATGGTACTCACACATAATCTGGAATCCTCTAAATGGAAAGTCTGGACAGTCTTGGCCTTGGGGATTTTGCAATATAACTTGCCTCGAAATCGTTAAAACTCAGACCTGGCCAGTTTTTCGTTTGAGAGGATTTCAGGAATGTCTGTGAATGATTTTCGCACACTATAACAGATCATCTTGTAAGGACGTTAACAACGCTAGATCTGTTAACTTGTGGGGCATTGAAAATTGATTTTGTCGTTAATCGTACTTATTTTTAGCTCTTAAAAAGTGATAACTGAAATCTGTTGTTGAAAATCGCCTCATAATGCTTTAAAATAAATATGTGTTAGGACATCCTCTCGCTGAGTTTAATTCCAAATCAGTGTTACGGATCGAGCGTATGGTCGATCCTCAAAATTGGCAATACTCTAATATTTTTGGAATATTATAACATCTTATCGATAGTTTATAATAAATTGACTCACTTCCTAAAATGTAACAGTGAACATCGTCTACACTGCATGTACCGATCTAATCTAACTAATCAGTCATACTATAAATCAATATAAGACTTATTCAATGAATATGGTGGCAATATATTTTCACACATGATGAGATGAGCAAAGAAATAAAGTAGGACTAATATCTCGCAAACGGCTTGAGATATAAATGATTCCTATTTTCCATAGCGAAGTCAAATATAGAAAAAAAATAACATTTAAGATGAAAGCATCTTCTAGGTTGGATCATGATTAAAATTAAAAAATTTGGATTTCTCTCGGAACTCCAACATATTAATTTCAAGTTTAACATGTTTACCCGCTTCAAAATTAAAAGGACACAATATTGCCCATATATCATTTATTTTATTAAAACCTTTATGAAGTTATTAATTAAACCATAAGATCATTTTGTGCCTACACTAATTTAATAACTTTTAAAAATTAGTTATCTGGCGAGACGCCACACTTGATAGAATTCACTTTTGCGTTTTATTCCAAGTAAAAAAGGTCTGCCTGGTTGGTTTTAACAAACAGACCAAATAAGTTTTAATAACAATTTTAGGTTCTTTTGACCGTATTTAATTGTGCTTTTATTGCATACTTTAATTTTAAAAACCTGTTGCACTTACCAGATTTCTGAGAGCCACTAAGACAAGATAAGTTTAATTTATGTTATTGTTTACCTGATTTTGGCAAACCCAAGGCGACAGAGAACGACGCGTAAATGACAAAACGCTGTTAAAAATTTAACTTGGTGGCACCGATGCCATGCCGAGTATAAAGTATTCGTATTTTGTAGGCGTTTTTTGCGTCTAAAAACGTTTAATCAGAGTAAAATGCTGCGTGCTGTAAACCAGCACTTAAACTTAAATGAATGAAATCAATTTAACGATAAATTTCATTGCTCACGATAATCATTGTAATTTATGCTTACTTATTTTATGTACTTTTTATTATATTTATATGTGTCATATTATATCTACACTACGGTTAATATAAATATGGTTTAAGTTTATCAACATTCCTAAATGTCATGTGAATAAAGACATACTTTTATAAAGTTACTTTTAAAATTCTTCTGGGTTCGTGATTATTTTTTTTACCATTTTCATAATTCTGTGCGTAATGTAACAAAAATGAAGATCAGTTGAATAAACTGCTGTAATTCATTAATTAGCTACAGCAATCTTAATTGCTCAATGTTTATGTCGTTGCACTATATTTACCAAAGTGCCAAATGAGCAACGGGCTCAACGGCCACAACATTTATAGATTTGAAAATAATTACTCTCCCCTGCCAAGCGATAGTCCTAATTAGTCTTTAATAATAATAATAATAATAATACGTTGATTTGCAAATCACATAGAGGATATTTCAAGTAAAAAAAAACGGTAATATTTGATGAGCTAGAGAACAATTTAAAAAAGATCTAGCTCACCCCAGAAAAAGATTCCTAGTCTAACGGTATTAACAGGTGATTATTAAAACTTCCTGTAGACCTTAATTTTTGTTTTGTAGAAATAAGATAATTTTTTAACTTCAGGGTGACGGGATGGGAATATTACGTGAAATAGCATAGTGTTAGTTTTGGTCAGTTGGAGCGAAAATGTTAATATGTGAATAACCGTTCATACATCGACTTACGAAAGGTTTTTTGGCGTTCAGGTAAGGAAGGCATTTGTTTTGTTTTCTGCAATCAATTAAAGACTAGTGCCAAAAATCATGCGCAAACAACTAACACTTTCAATTCTATCTCAAAATATGTGTCTGTGAGAATATTATAGTTTGCGTTCCTTATATTATTTTTTGATACAATTGTTCACATGTAGATAAAAGCGAAAGTCAGCATGAATTCGTAGGACCAGATTTCTTGCTTGATTGTGCCCTCCACAACTCAATAGTGCAGTTTTTTTACGAATCAATCCAACTTCTCCGCCATCTTCAGCCTTGCTATCTTATACTTATTTGGTTTTACTCAAATTTGTTATTAAACGTATATAAATTTTTCAATGTAAATTAGGCATTTGCCTTTGGTCTTGTTCTGTTGACAGGATACTGGTAACAATAAACTACGGGATTGTCCTAAAACTTATATTTGAAAAGGGAATAAATACGCTCAGTTCATTTGACTTTTATTAAGAAGTCATGTGTTCGCCCATGAATGTAGGCTTCATCAGGACACTAAAAGTGTTATTAAGGTAGAACATTCTACCACAAAAAACAAAGTTGAATAATACTTACGATAGTGTACTAAAGTAGCTTCTAAACAATGAGGGGGCACTTCATATGAATTTTTTATACTAATACACATTGTGGTCACGAATTGGGTAGGACTAGGTAAACAAAACCACGTCAAGATTGTACAGACCAAGTAATGAGTAATTGTGTCTGTACTGAAAAAAAAATTACCACACGCAACTTAGTTGTCGTTGGTCAGGTTTTTAACATTTCTTAAATTTCTACACACGTATCGAGATTATTAGTATTTATGGTAATTTCTGTTATATTTACCTTAAAAATTTTGGTTTACACGGTGCCAATAACTTCCAAACAGTTTGTTCTAAATGAAATTAGTCACGGAGTGGGGTACAAGCTAATCGTTCATTTCGTTTTCCTGCAAGCTGAATTTGTAATTAATTATTAGGTATGTCACAATATATCAACCTTTTAAAGTGTAGTTACTGTTCACCGCATTTGATAATAATTAACTTATTTAGTAACAACACGATGTAATTTTATTATATCGTTATCGACGTTATATTTGTATTCTTATTATTCGGCCTGGTATAAAAACTTTAAACGTTTTGTGGCATCTGCTACTCGTTGTATTACTGGTATCTTCGGATCGCGGCCTAAAAAATGAGAGATTCGACGATTTTGATAGCAAATGGCGGTAGATGCTTCATATGGTGTGTGATTATTTCATTTCTTATTTTCATCAGAGAGATACTCTGCACCTGCGGCTACGCGTTATTCATTCATAAACAAATGAACAATGACCATATCTCAACTTTTTCTGTAAATTTGTCACTGCTGCACCGTGTTATTATTGCTCCAATGAGCTTTCTACGTAATTTTTTTGCAACTATGTGGATTTAGTGGGGCAAATTTTAATTTTAGTGAGAGAGGTAGTAGTGGGGATAATTTTCTTTGTCATAAAAGTTAATACTAATGGCAGATAAATGTATTTTTGTACCTGCTTAAGTTTTTTGAAGGTGGGTCCTTTGTTAACGGGTCCGTTGTCAAATCATTTCAATATTTTATTTTATTTGAAGTAAGTGGTTGTGTTATATATCGATTTTTTTATTATGCAAAGCATTTACACCTGATTTAATTTTTGTTTTAAATAAAATAGAGAAGGGAAAAGAAAATTGGTATATTTGATGTCATCATTTGGAATTGATTTAGTTGGTCACACTTTGTTTTTAATGAAAATGTTCCTCTTGTTCAAGAAATAAAATAAAGAACATACAAAATACATACCTGTATTTTCTTTCAAAATGTTATTAATCCTTAATTTTCAATTTCTTATTACAACAATTTTTACGAGCTTTTTTATTTTTTAATATTATTTATTATAAATGTTATTTTACACAAATATTATTTATAGAAGGTATTGTTTGATTGCTTAATAATAATGTGCAATCAATTTTAGTAAGAACGTATCGGCAAATAACGTGATAAAACAACGAGAATACCTAAATGTCTAATTTTTTTAATCAAGAGAAAGAAATCAATCTCCATTACTGACGCTATTGCTAATACTAATACTATCTTTTTAACTATAATATCATCGCATCATTCCATTACGAAAATATTATGAATTTCGGACTCGCCCCCGGAATTAGGTCCCGTATACAGCGTGCAAAAATCTAGGGATTTTGGAAGAGCGAAGATATAGCAACAGCAAATTACTGGAAAGATTGTATATAAATAAATAACATCAGTGGCCTTTGTCGATCTTAGCGCAGCATACGACACAGTGTGGATAGATGGGCTGATCCTGAAACTCATGAAAATGATCCCTTGCATGAAACTAACCAGATTACTGGAAAGAATGCTGAAAGGTCGCTATTTCAAGGTCACTTTAGGTACATCAAGTAGCAAATCAAGAAACATTAAAAACGGTCTCCCTCAAGGCTCAGTACTGGCTCCACTACTTTTTAATGTTTACATAAGTGACACCCCAAATACTACGTCACGTAAGTTTTGTTACGCAGACGACATGGCTATAGCCACTCAAAATAAACACCTTGAAGAAGGAAAAACAACCATAACAGCCGACTTAGAAACCTTAAACCAATACTTCCAAAAATTGAGACTGCGCCCGAACCCAAATAAAACAGAGACATGTGCCTTCCACTTAAATAACAGGATGGCGCACAGAGAACTAAATGTCACGTTTTGTGGAGAACCAGTCAAACACAACAAACACCCCAAATATCTAGGCGTAGTCCTCGATAGGTCTCTCACCTTTAAAAAGCACCTTGAATTGACATGCCAGAAACTTAAAACCCGAAACAACATCATACGTAAATTGGCAGGCACCACATGGGGAGCAAATGCAGCTACCTTACGCACTGCAACACAACCACTTGTGTACTCTGTAGCGGAGTATTGCGCTCCTGTATGGGGCAGAAGCTCTCATGTAAATAAGATTGACACCCAACTTAATGAAGCCATGAGAGTAGTAACAGGGACACTGAAGTCGACTCCTTTACCATGGCTCCACGTACTATCAAATATCGCTCCCCCAGGAATCCGAAGACAACAGGCTACATTCCAAGAATGGCAAAAGATAAATCACCCAGACCAGCCAAGAACGTGGCCTATTCACAAGGTAATCGATGAACCCTGTGTGAATCGACTGAAATCAAGGGCCCCAATATGGAACTTGGAAGCACTTGCTCCAGGAAAAACCTACGACGCTTCTGAATCATGGACATCCGTATGGAATAACAGCAATGTCAATCAACACAACATAGAAGATCCAAATAAACAGCTCCCAGGGATGCAACTACCTCGTAAAACATGGTCCCTATTAAATAGAGTTAGAACTGGACATGCAAAAACGAGATCAGCGATGCACAAATGGAGAATTGCCGACAATCCAGCATGTGACTGTGGAGCTGAAGAGCAAACATTAACACATATAGTCCAAGACTGCCCACTGAGAAGATTTACTGGACAATGGAAAGACTTTACTGATGCAAGCCCCGCTGCCATTGCATGGTTATCCGAACTGGATTTGGACCTGTAGATTTGATTTTCCCATACCGCTAGGTTGCTCGCATGCACCTGTTATATGTACTGTCTGTGTCATATTTAATGTGTATTACTGTGTTTTACATTACTTGTATTAATTGTCATTTATACCTACTTTTCATAAGAATTTTGTTTGTAACCTGTTATATAGCACTTGTAGAGCCATACGATAAAATAAAAAAAAAACTGATAAAACAATATTCGTGTGTATTTTTGCTCTCTTTTAATCAAGTTTTAAACAGTTTTAAAGGAAATAAATTGTTCAATTCGGGTGTCGGGCAATTCTTCGCCCTTCGGGTTTTTACTACAATGAAATGTAATTTAAATCGATTTAAAGTTACTACACATGGTTATGGCGACTTGCTAAGAAAGGCGCAATTTAATAATAAAATATATATAAATAATGAAAAAACCTCATATATTTAGATCTCTTCAAGTAGAACCCTCTTCATAGTATAACTAAAAAGTGTGAATAAATTTTGGAAGCTTCAGAACTTCATAAGTTTTGGAGAATAAAAAAGGCGAAAAATGTATCCAGCCCAATATACAAAACTTTTTCGAATACTCACCCACAACTTCTCGATACTCCTCCTATACTATAGTAGAATAAGATTCACAATCTATGAATTTCCTTAAACACAATGCACAACATCTTTCTAAGCTTCGAATTTCTAATTCATTTAATCCTAAAAATTTCTTGGTAACCATTCTTTGATTATTACGACAATAATGAGATTATTAGACTAATATTCGTGGAGGTGATTCTAATTAACCTCAACGTTTCCTAGGTTCGTTTGATGGTAAATTTAGACTCGCCGCAAACACCGGCTTGTAATAAATGTGTCCCTGACAAGACAATACAAGGAAAATACGAGCATATACGCGGTGGGTGCTCTATTTACTAGAATGAAAAATAGTCCACTTGTTTAGAATTTGTGGAAACATTTCAAGAATTTCCCCACCTGTAGAACAATGTGTTGTACATTTAACAATTGCTTTAATTATTCGACTAATACACAGAGTGGCAAGAATAAATTTATAACAGAAATAGCCTGGATCTCCCATTTTACCATTCAATTAATTCTAATAGTATATTATGCAACAAGTGCGGTAAACGGCATTTGACTCGCGAGTTTGTTTGACACGAACGGAGCGAGTTTTTAATAAACGAGTGAGTTAAAAAGTTTACCGAACGTGTTGCATACTATACTTTTTCTACGACCGTTAGTTGTTGGGTACATTTTCGCACAACACGAATCCATTCACTGACATGATCGTCAGAATTGACAAACGTCAAAATTCAAAGCGTGGGAAATATCTCCGAAAACATCCGATCGCTCCCAAATCCGTGAGGTAAAATCCCGGAAATGTCCGAAGTGGTTCGGATTCATGGGAAACGAAACTGACGTGGTAAAGTAACGCTTCTCGCATGCTAGATCGGTGGGTAATTAGGTATTTTATAGACGGGAGTAGAAAAGGACAATTATAATTCCGGTTATGGTTTTGCATTTAATTTGGTATTACCTTTATCAACAAATTTACTCAACTACATAATAACTTTATTGACGTTTTGGTGATGAATAGTTGGCGTTTTTGTATAACTAAAACATTTGGTCACATTTTTCGCAAGTGTTAAATAGAGCGTAATATAAAAAGGTACTTTGTTTGGCATAATAGCAGCATATGCTTTTGTTCAAATAAAAACAGGCAGAATATTTCGTCAAATACTATTTAAAGGAAAATAGATTAAAAAAAAGGCGTTTTTCTGGATGATACTTACCATCAAAATATTGGCGCTGCACCTGTTATGGAAGTACCCACCACATCACGATTTATCCATATACATAAAAACATGTACACACAATTCCCAATTCCATTATAAACAAAATATAACAAAATTTTACTCAACAAATTAAACGCTGAAGGCAACAGTCCCGGTATGGTTAATAAGCTCAAAGCGTTAGTAATGCGCTTTCGTCGAATTGTATAGTCAATAATACCTTAATTTTTTACTATGGCCTCCCTGCAATATACAGAGTAGATACAAATTTTTGTTGAAGTTCGTATTATTTGTTATTGGTACACACACATTTGTAAAAAATTTCTTTATTTTTTTCACAGAATTGACAAACGTCAAAATTCAAGCCGTGTGGTAGAATCTCCGAAAACATCCGATTGCTCCCAAACCCGTGTGATAATATCCCGGAAATGGGCGAAGTGACTCGGATCCGTGGGAAACGAAACTGATGTTTTAAAACGTGCACTTTTCGGATGCTAGATCATTGTATAATTAGGTATTTTACACAAGGGAGTAGAAAAGCAAATTTTGCTTGTTTAAACGCTAATTTAAATTACAAAGTAATTACGACCTGATACAACAAGGTAATTTATATAAATTCAATGATTAGTGTCTAATGTGTTCACAATGTAATATTTTATTACATTTATTTAAAAAGATTAAAGTGGAATACTTTGTTAGGATTGTTATTTATTTTGGGAACGGCTTTATATTAGAACAAAAAAGTAGGGGTCTAAACGATGGAACATTGAAGTTTCTGTGAAAACAGAAAGTGCACCCGGTACAAACAAAATCAATGTTTAACTGAGAACCATACAATTGCACAATTATGTCACACTATTTTCTGCAAGTATAGCTACTATCTTTTTTGTCGGTGGTTGCTGATAAATAGTATTACCAAAGTTTACAGAATAATATATAGATTGCCTTACTCAAGGCTCGCCCGCGACTACCTACATCCTTCCCTGCACCACTGCTGCTGCTGTTAAGAAGCCTATTGCGCACTCACTCGATTTTATTTACCTTCGGTCAAAACAACAAAATTCAGTTCATTTGGTTGATCACTTTAAACATGTTGAATTATTCAGTTACACGGTTGCTCTTGTTTCAAAATGATATTATATAATATGCGTTTCCATAAGAGAATATGTATGTGCGTGGGAATGTGTGTGTATGTGTGTGTGTGGGATCGAGGATGTATTTATATAAATGTATGTGGCCGGGACACACTATGTTACCCTATAATGCATAGTAGTTATTAGCAATGATGCCCGCCACTCCGCCATATATCATATATCTTATATGTCTTATTCGCTTAAAAACAAAACTCTGAAATTTGAGTTTTCCGATATTTTACCGCGAGTACAAGTAATTCTTTAACATAAAATATTATTCGAATTAGCAATATGTCCCTTTGCTTTTAATAGAACAATCCTGGCGAGAAGCTGACTAGGATGCATACTGAACTCAAAATGAGCTTTGATTAAGAAGAAATACCGAATTGATTTATTTTGACTTTTTTTGCTGACTTTATTTCAAGGTTTTTCAAAAAGATTAGGGAGACTGGGGTTGGTTGTGTTATGAAGTGTGTACATTTTTCTGTGCTTGATTTACTTATTTCTTTGTGAGTTTGGTCGATTGAGGAACTACTCATTCTTGAAATTTCAAAATCATTTTGCGTATCAGCCTAAAAGAAAGAACACACATAGATAAATTCCACAAAAAGACACCCCGTACCCGAGACATGGGCATGTTGTTACATCTAACGGTAAAAAATTTACAATAAAAACCAATTAATTTCAGAAGGTGTAAAAATAACAACTACAGGTTTTCTAATATTTATAACAGTATAAAGTATTTATTTGTATCACAAGCTTTAAACAAATTATAGCACTATTTTTTAGTAAAATCTTAAACAACTTAAGCCGCGTAGAGGAAACTTCACCCGAACACACGTGTAAATAGGCGTAGGCGTAAGCACAGTTTAAGCACTGGGGGTCAATGGGGATGCATTCGGACCCCGGCTATCATTAAACTAAACGAAAATTACATGTTTCCATATCATTAATACGATAAAAAAAACGATCAACAAAACACCAAATGCTTGGCAGCACAATATATAACCAACCTCAGTCTTCCCTACCCTTTTTAAATATCTCTTCAAATCAAGCCTGTTTCTATCTTCCTTCAAATGTATTTCGCATGCAGCACATGGCTCGACCGTAATAGTACCGAAGTTTATCAAAGTGTTGAATACTATACTTTTCCTACCAGCATTAGTTTTTGGATACATTTCTACCGAAAAGCAGGTGCACGTTTTTCACAGAGTTTGACGTGATCGTCAGAATTGAGAAACGGCAAACTACCATGGAGAAAATCTACCTAAAACATCCGATCGCTCCTATACCCGTGACTAAAGATCCGAAAACATCCGAAGTTGCGACTGTATGTAACAAAACTGACGTTTCAAAGTGAAACTTTCTACATACTTGCTGCGGTATTTTAGAATAGGGAGTAGAAAAACTTAATAATAACGATCAGCCTATCCATCCACAACTCGAGGTGTAAATGTATTTCATTAATAATATCAATAAACCGCTCATTCGAGCATTAGTCATTTTATTATTAATATAACTTCCCAAATTTTGAAAACAACAATAATATCGCAGAGTATTTTCGATCCTTCGGCTACCTGACTGTAACACTTTAAAATGCACCGGCCATAAATATATATATGTTGGTATGGTCTGTTCATAGATATAAGAAAGTGACTAATTGCTTTTGAATGGGATTATCCAAGGGTGGTCATTAACATACAATGCAACAAGATTATTACCTAAAATTTCGGAATTTAAATTCAGGTAAAATTGTGGTCCGTAATAGAAAATAATTTTATATCTACCTGTGTTTAATATTCTTTGGTTTAAGTAAGTAAGTAAAGTTTATTAGTAATCATTCTTCTTTTGTGTGTAATACAGCGTGTGTATCTCAGGAGATGCTCCCGCCCAAATGTTGAAAACACTTTTCTATTGAGACTAACGAAGTTATAAACAATGTTTATTTCACTCTCATTGAACGTGGTGCCAGCAAGCGAGCATCTTTAGAAGAAACGGCCACATTGACGAAAATTCCAACATCAACTGTATAATCCCATTTCAGCGAGGAAAAAAAAAGCGACGCTGACATTTTCTCGAGTGTAGATGAAAGTGATCAAGATATAATACGGAGTAAAATTTACCAACCAAAGCGTACCTACATTAGGTATCTTAATTAGAAGGCTTGAAAAAGATGAAACCGGTGTTAAAAATGACAAAAGACAAGTTTTAATGGAATCTTTTAGAATTCGGAAATAGCGACTGGAACATCTAGAAAAACTTAGGATTTACAGGGAACAACAAAGGCCAATTATTTACTTCGATGAAACCTGGTTCAACACTTATGATACCCCGGAAAAGGGTTAGATTGACTCAACCGATAAGTGTAAAACAAACGCGCCATCAAAAAGAGGTAAAAGAATAATTATTTTGCATGCTGGCTCTAAAGATGGTTGGATTCCAAATGGACTTTCTCTGTCTGAGAACAATATTAAAGATTCTTCTCTGGATTACAATGAAGACACCATCGCTTATTTATTTGAAAGTTGGTTTAAAAACAAACCAGTTTTAAACATTCCTCCTAATAGCGTAATCGCAATGGACAATGCAAGTTATCACAGTGGACAATTGACTAAAACCCCTTCCTCATGTGACACCTTACCACTCTATATTTAAGCCCATTGAACATGTTTAGCACCAAGTGAAATCTGCCATTCGTCGTAACAATGTTTTTCTCCGTGTTAACTCCAATGTCCACTTATAGAAACCAAAGTTTTTAACATCCCTTCAAAAAGTTGGGCAAATTCTGTTAAACATACAGAAAAAGCAGAACAATCGTATATCTATATTGCAAATAATATAGAACTAAGAATAATTAGAACGGACGATGATAGGGATAGCATTTTAAGTAATTTAAGTAGGTAATAAAAATAATTTGTAATTTTATTTTAGATTTAAACATAAATAAATATATAAATAAATAAATATTGTTTAGTATCTTTCCTAACAAAACCCCAAATAACTAAATTCTAAGCAAAGTACGGACCTCTTCGGCCATATTTCATTCTTACAGCTTGCCCAGGTCTTTCCTTAATTCGTATCAGTTAATCACTTTCTTATATCTATGAACAGACTTTATAGGGCCGAGACACCCTATGTTACCCGATAATGCATAGTTATTAGCAATAATGCCCGACACTCTGTACATTTCTTGTTTTTTTAGATACTTTGCAAACATTTGTGTGTATATTAACAAGGACACATAAATTAAGTTATCGTTACTGCTTTAGGTCAGTTTACTACAACATTGACATTTAATTTTCTTAGACTAAAAGATAAAATTTACCTGTGGTTTATTTCAAGAAGTTGTATTTTTGATATATAATTTGGTAGAAAAATCTGTAAAACACCACAACTGCACCACCGCTATGGAAAACTGAACAACAAGCAAATTTGAACATCATGGAGGAAGTCATCCGATCTATACCGACAGCCTCCCAAGTTTCGACACAATGTGCGTTGGCAGGTGAATACATTTAAGTTCTCGTTATCGATAATATGTTATTTCACTATACGCGTATCGGGGTTTTAACGAACTTTATCGCCAACTCGCGTAATATTTGCGTCGTCGGGATCAAGTTTTACTAATCGCCGCGCAGTCCATGATGCGTGTTTGCATTTGCATTCCAGACGATATATTACATATGGGTAATTAATGAAGTCAGAAATATCTTCGATTAGCAAAGTTTCGGATGAAAATAATTTAGAATCGATTCGAAATAAGTTAAATACGGCAGACATTTGAATAATCGAAATGGTAAAATTTTGTTACATTCTTTGTTTTAAAAGAATATTTTGGTGGTTGAAAAGTCGGTTGTTACGAATGTGATCACAGGGTTCGGGGTTTAATTTCATTTTTTGAAAGGATGTGTTGAATACTTGCCCACAATAGGTCATTGAAACTATAAAGTAGTTTTTTTACATTACATTTACATATATTCAAGACGATACGAGACATACAGGGTAGCTGAAATTGGGGCAAACTTACGTATCTGAGATGCCAAGAATAATAAAAAGTAGAAGTTGTTAACCGAAAAGGCTAACTCGTGAGAACGGCTATGTCACTTTGCGGTAGAATTACACACTGAAATTTTTCTACAACCCTAAAAATTTTTAGTAAAAAGTAATCGTACCTAATTATTAAACAAATTTTTCTACTCCCCTCTAAACAATGTAAAATTATACGATACCCATCTAGGGTGCGAAAAGTGTCACTTTACCACGTCAATTTCGTTTCCCCACGGATTGAAGCCACTTCGGATATATCCGGAATATTACAGCACCGGTTTGGGAGCAATCGGAGATATTTCCGACGGCTTGAATTGTCAGTGAATGTATTCGTGTTGTTTTACAAAAATGTACCCAAAAACTAAAGGTGGTAGAAAATGTATAGTACGCAAAACATTTGGCAAACTTTTTAAGTAACTGGTTTATTAAGCACTCTTTCAGGTCGGGCCACTTAAACTCGTCCATCAAGTACCGTTTTTCTATTTCTTTCTGTAAGATGCTTAATTGTTATAAACCAATATAGCGTGCGGAAGGTGTCATTTTACCACGTCAGTTTAAACCTCTTAAAAGCTCTATCCTTGTATAATTTTTCATCCAACTACAGACTTTTTCTTTAAATAAACTAGTTAATGATTAATTGAACAAGTTAAATAAACAACATAACATTTTAAAATTGTTTTTATTCCGCTGTTTATATAACATATCCAATAAAACATCTCTCTCTGTCTAACGTACACAGTTAAAAAGAGAAAACAATAGCAGAAGAGAAGTGAGTGATTCTTTTTTCTAGGAGGCGTCACATTTAAAATAATATAAATTTTTGTGACCTCGCCGTATATTGAAAGCGTTGGCTAAATTAAATAGGTCGATTTATTAGAAAAGTGTAAACTGACTTCGTCCGATCCTGAACAATAACATCTCTTAATGCGTTCTTTTTTAGCTTCTGCTTTCAGCGTGCAAATACTAGCTCCACATTCCTGACAAACTGTAGACCGCAATAGAGCCAAAGAAAGAAACTATGATATGTTTCTTAATGCGCGAGAGTTATAAATCATTATTGAACTGTAAAACTTAGTGGTCTTAACTTTATTCTATAGGCATAGCATAATACTACTATAATGATGTGCCTTAGTGTTCAATATTAAAATTATAGTTACTTTCCGGCAAACTGCGCTATCTGAAAATGAGAAAATTATTATTACCATCAATGTGTTCAAACTCGACCCAACAAAACTCAGCATAAGGAGCAAAAATTGTTCAAATGTGGAGCTGGATAGCTAACAATTTTATCCGTCAGATATCATCAGACTAACATAATACACTTAAAAACAGGAAAACCAACCTTCGACAAAATAATGTCTCAGCTAAACCCCATAAGATTGGTATGGGCGTAAGTAAAAGGGTTTGTAGCAAGGCTACAGGGATACTAAATACTGTTATTGCAAATTTAATGGGTACGTATGATGGTGATGTTACTGTAGTCTTTTCTAATAATTCGAGGCATATTTGTTTGGTCTAAGCTTATGCCCGATTTTGGTTGATCCATCTTGTATTTATATGAACAAATATTTCAAACAAGAACGTAGGAACGAATTAAATTTTATAAACAATAAGAAGTGCAAATAAATACTTATTTTTTCCCTAATTTACGGTTATACCTAATTAATATTTACTTTAAACGTCCGGGTAAATTCTCTCCTCCGTAGCGAATTAAACGCCCTGGCAACTCCTATGGAAAATCGACCTCCATGGCAGATTTCGGACGTAAGAAAGACGAGAAGGGTGGATAATCGTCCCAAGCCCGAAGCAAAACAGAATGGAAGATTTGTAAACACGACCTTTTTGCTACATGATTTTATTCTTGTTCGGTGACTTGTAAGAGACGCCCTTAATCTCACAATGTAAAAGTTTTGCATAAAAGGAGATGGCTTTTAGTTTTTCCATGTCGCGCGTTGTTCGAACAAATAAAAGGTTGTGTCCAGAAGGAAGAAACAAACGGTGGAACTTGCTGAACGTTTATTTATAGGATATTAATATATTATTTTCTACATTTATTGTAAGAGTATAACATTTGCAAGTTACAAATTTGTGTGCCGCTTCATCTTCAATAAAAGACAATAACATAAGATTGACACATTAACACAGAGGATAACAATGATTAGACTATCCGGAGACAAAAATTTTATTGATACATATTATATCTCGAGATGTAAACTCAAGAAAAACGAGCGTACACCGTAATTCCTTATAGTTAATATTTCTTGTACTTTCTCGGTAATTAATTGGAATTTCTCTGCAATTCGGTCATACCGTACAGCACAATTAGGCTGCGGTTTACCTCTCGCTCTTTCCATATTCTTGACTTTTTGCCATTAAAAATTTGTAAATACTCTCTTCTTTTGAAACACGAACGGAAATGCGAAAACGATATTCTGTGAAAAAAAATAGATCGTTAACGATTAAGATTAACGAACAATGTTGGCAAAGTGATTATAACGATTTTTTCAAGATTCATTCCTTGAAATCTACAAAACCATTTCCGAATTTTCTAGCCTGACGTGCCAAAGTTCTCAATCTCACGACAAGAACAAAATTTATCAACCGTCAGGCATTGAAAAAATTTATCACGAAAAAATAATACTTATTAGGCGGTTTACATTGTTTCAAGAATTCTAAAGAGATTTTCGCGAGTCAGATTGGAAAATCGGTGAATAATCTTTGCATGAAAATTTTTGATGAACGGATGTTGAGAAAATGAAGGTCTCAGTTTATGTTTCCAAGGCTTTCAAAATGAAACGACAACGATACCTATGACATGAAAAAAGTCACCAAAATGACGTATTGCAGCAAAAAGGGCCTAAAAAAAGACAAAATGGAAAATGGTGTCAAACTAAGCCCAATAAAGTAAAACAAGTTCGGAGAGAGAGATATATAAATAACATTTTGCAGACGGCCACACTAGATATAATAGGTTGACTTTATAAAGTTTTTTTACTATGATCTAATTTTGGGAAAATATTGGGAAAATTCAAGTTACAAAGTCTCTCCAACACAGTCCTCAAACTGAATTTGTTATAAAATTGTGGCGGAAGAAAAGAGGATAACAATTCTCAATGCGGGAATTGAAGGCGTTTCGAAACTTGATCCAAATTTTGATAAAATATCTTGTATAAGAAAGAAAGAAAATATTTCCAATATATTAAACCAGAAGGCACTAGTAGGACAACTTCCGGCATTTTACTTCATTTCAATGTTAGGCAGTATCGAACATTAATAAATTAGGAAGTAGAAGAAATTGGTTGAGTTTCGATACGTTCCGATTCGTTTTCATGGTGATCTTTGAAATGGATTCGTATTGAAAACGCGAAATAATCCCATAAAAAAGTTATATTAAAACGTAGGTACCATTAATAACAGGACCCTATTTAATGAAAATATAATTGATAATCTGCTTTTCAAAACATTTTTAGGAAGATACAAATACTTTCATTTTACATTAAACAAGCCGATTTATCTGCAGTAAAATCGGTTATTAATGAAAGGAAGAAAAGTATATAATAACAGTAATAGCAATACAATAGTAATGCATCAATAGATAGGTAAATGAAGGATGGATATTTCAAAACTTTCTACCAAAATGACAAGATTTTATATTTGTCATGAGAGTGCTGACAGTTGCAATAAAGTTTTTTGATCTTTTAAATTTTGATGTAAGTATGGCTATGTAGTTCTAGGAATAGCATTTTTTTCTTAAAAGCTATTATTAATATACGAAATTAGATATTTAACGGTCCAACAAATTTAACGCATAAGCAATGCCAATGCCTTATGCTTGCTATTGTTTTTTATCCCAGACGTATCTCTGGTACCTTTGTTTTAACCAATATCATCTCATTTTAATTTGTATTTGATACAAAGTGCTTTATGTATAATTATGACGAAGTAACTTTTATGTTACTAGAATTATTATTTAAGAATGCAAATATTCACTATAGCCCACTTTTTCGGATGGTCTGAAGAGGAAGAAGCTTATTACTGTTGCCACGTAAAAAATCGATATGAAACTTTACTGGGTATTTATGAAATTCGTTTTAATCACTTAATTTATACCGAAAATACACATTTTACTGAAGTACTGCATTTTAAAATGATGCGATATAGGAATTTCAAAAGTTTGTTAAAAACCTATTTATTAGTCTAACAATGATCAATCTTCAGTACATGTTAACAAAGTGTACCAAGGGTAAATTTTTTCCGCAGAATCCAAAAGCGCAATTGTAGACAGGATGCTGCATTTCAAATATGAAACTTAACTGGTCTAAGATCATTTTAATATATCCTGTATAAACCAACTTGATTGCATTCTGGGCTTTTATAAAAATATATTTTATCTTTAAAAGTTTTCGATGACATAATTTTTCAAGAAATGTAGCTATGCCGAAGTTGAGCGTTTTTCGACCCGACGGAAAAAACTAACCCAATTGATTTAAAAACAAATTTCAAAATAAATTACTCATCATGACTCAGACGTTTAGTACTTTTACCGCTTTATCCCATGGTGCAAAATCAATTAATTTTATTGATTATTATTATTTCATTTTTACCGTTTTCGGGCAGGTGAAGAAATTATTTGGGAAAATAGGCGGTTAAGGATACATTATTTATAATCAATTGTTTTCTATTATCAACTGTAACCCTTCAACACTTATGAAAAATCTTACTTACTACACTTTAAAACCCGTTGTAATAGTTTCATACAATACTGATACAACGAACTATAAAAGATAAAATTGTTCAATCACCTACATACTAATTATAGAGTTGTATAGGTCCCACTCGAAACTTCTTGAGGTGGAGAAAACATGTGACTTAGCGATATCAAAAATAAAACGAAATTTTTTTATATAACAAGAAATCTATAATCGTAATGATAATAGAATATTAGAGGGAAATCAACAAAACTTACGAAGCTTGAGCCACCTCCAACAATCAGTAACTTCATATTTTAGAGCTCCTATTTTTTGGTACCCAGTTTCGCTTCATTCCGCAATCGAACTTAAAGAAGTCAATGTAACAAATATTTAGGGACACGACGTAGTTCAACAGAGTTAATAAATATTTTTTATTGCAGAAGGAAAACTGGGCCGATATATTATATCAATACAATTTATTGAAATATTGGTCCTAGAAGCGATAGAAATACATGTGTATCACAATTTATAATACATATGATAGTACTTTCACGTATCAATGTTATTGTTGTACTAAACGGATGGAATATGTGTTAAAATCTATAATATACAATAGTCGTCTCAAGATTTTACAGTTTAGGAGACGCAAATAAGTAGTAATTATTGCACCATCGTTTGCTCTCGTTTAACTTACAAGTAGAGAAATATGTAGAAATAGAAATATTTTAATTTCGATAAAACTTTTTGCATTTAGCTTCACGGGCCCAATCAGTACAGATTCCATTTAATTCAATTCCAATGTAACGCCAAACCTGTTCATATTACACTTATTTATTTTATTTACTGGTTTTATTAAGTTCTAATTGTTAAACGTATTTGGCAAATATTACAAAATAAAGAAAGCTACCTCACGAGAGGTTGATAATGTGCTACCACGCAGAAAGGCCACATTCGTCTGACGTGCTGACATGCTATTAACAGGATATTAAACAAATAAAAACAAGTTTTCCAATTTCAAAAATTAGTTTGAATAATTTCAAATGTAACGGAAATGCATCGAAGTAAGTATTTTTGTTTTTCTTATGTCTTTCATTGTTTTGGTGATTCAGGGCAAACAACCTTGTACACTGCAGCAAATAAAAGCTGCAGTACCTTCACGTACTTACTTGCAGTAGTGCCTATTGGTAGGACACCGTTTCCTATCGCTGACGAAAAAGATGAGTTTCTTCTTTTTCACGGCTTAAAAACCCGAGATAACTTCCTTTAGTTATTTTCAAAGATGGTGTTACAGTCCACATTGTTTCAACCGGCATCGATATAGGAAAAATAATTCGATATGAAAGTAATATTGTACAGGACGCACCTATTTTGGTGGCAATAGCGAGATATCTCGGTTATTAGTAATAGAACCTTGGGGTTTTGGTATTTCGTGGAACAATTTTGTCATAACACTTTTAGTTTCCGAGATACAGGGCGATATTAAAAATCTGCTCCCCTCTGTTGTCTCACAACTTACCAAAATCGTATTAGAGCTTTTTACGTAAACACCCAAGTAATTTTATAATTTCTAGATTTCCAGAGTAAAAGAATATATTTCGACGACTTATATCACCGAAATCTACCGAAATTTTGTGATAGCCAAAATTTATTAATTTTATTGGGATCCGGTATATTTTGATGTATTTTTATATTTTCCTAGGTTTTTGTCATTATGGCGGAAAATCAACATTTCGAACGTTTTTAAAAATATACGAATTGTTATCTAATGAAAATGTTGAATTGTACCTACATATAAATAGTTTTTTTGCATGTATTCTAAAATAATTAAAAGCATAAGTATTAGATATCGTTTAAAAAGACGATACGGATTCTTCATTAAATCAATTTTATTTATTGTTTATAAGGAAATATTCATATAACAAGGAACGCTAATGGATAATGCGTACTTAATGCTTAGGTCAATTCTAATAGAACAAATAAACAAATTAAAATAAAACAAGATATTAGTAATAATAATAAAATAAACAATCTGATTTGTGAAACATTTTTCTCAAAACAGTTAAGACGCAAAAAAATATTGTTGATAAATAAGAAAAAAATGCCGTGCACAGATATCCATCAAACCAACGTTTTTGTTACTGCCAAATTTTATTGGCGCCTCCAAAATCAGAAATTTTATTAATTCTTGTTATTATTTGGCAAAAATAAACCGCTAACCGCTACACAATAGGAAATCAACTTAAAATACTTGCTTATATACAACTAGTTAATTAGTAATACCGCACTTCAACATTTGCCCCAACCTTATTATAAATCTCATTTCTTCCTTTGTCCTAGGCTTATTCTTAAAAAATTGATTCTCGTTTTTTATCAGCGCATGGCAAATGAAAACATTTTTTTTATTGATTAATAAAAATTAATATTGCTTGGATCGATAAGTATAGGCAAACCTTAACAAAAGTGGTGAAGGTGCAGTAACTGAAAACGATAAAGTAGTTAGAGGCAGGGTCTTCCATTTAAAAAATAAGAGGCAAATTAGCTCAAATTTCGTCAAATTGGCAAAAGTTACATTGGAATTTTACTGACCTCTTAGTAATATTTTATGTTTGTTTTTGACACTCGCTAAAACATTTTTTTGAAATTGTTCTAAATGAGGGAGTTTAGAATTTGTCATACTATTGCTCCACCCTGTATATGTGTAGGTATATCAATATTTCAAAAATAGTAATATTTAATATATATATAATATACATATAATATATTATATAAATAGTAATATTTAAAAAAAACTGGGCAACTAAGAGTGGTATGACAATTTTGTCCTTGTTTGGGAGAACCGCAAAATTCTGTCCTTACTAATAACCGCAATTGCAACCGAAATGGGACACCACGTTACTGGTCTTACCTATAATTCGCTTGGGTTACTGTTTTATTTTCCTTTCCCTATTAAACATATGAATCATATGCTATTTCATGGATACGAAACAATTATTTTTTTCGAATTTAAACCACTATAACGAAGTGTGTGTAATGAAAGTTATTTGGCACCATGGCATTGTACCACCAATCTATAATGTTTATATTTGAAAGATAGATATTTGATAAATACATCAGAAAGATATAACCATGATATACAGAGTGTTTCAAAAAAGATGCTCCAGCGCTCTGCTAGAGATTCGTCATATATAAAAAAGAAAAAAATCATATAACCGTAGATCCGGAAATGTTTGATGTCAAAAAACGGCTTTTTCAAAAATCCTTACGTTATATGTAGTTATTACATTACATACTTGTTATTAAAATATGGCGGTCGTTTTATCGAAACTACGTTTACATAATTTTTTTTTTAATTTGGGTGATATATATCCAGCAGAGCATTGGCGCTTGTTTTTTAAAGCACAAGACATATGCAACACGAATCGGAAGGAGAGTTTTAAAGGAAGACTATTGAATTCAATCTCAGTAAAAAATGGATTACCGGTTTTTAAAAAGTCAGTTGAACCTTTATTGTCATTGTAATACTTTCAACTAAAATTTTCTGTTTCTGAAATGGCCCCGCAAATGCATAATAAATCTACTGATATATTCTATTATTATAATCTAGATTAAAAATTGACTTACACATACTATAAAAATAAATCTGTTGCCGCAGTGGCACATTAACGTCACACGTTGGAACTTTTGATGCCCTCCAATAGTGGCACGGTTATTTTAGTCTCATCCATTGGAAAAGATCGATCTTCTTCAGGAATCGACAACCGTCTATCGATACTAAACGAACTGCTTACGTCTAAACTGTTCGCCATACGCTCCGGTTTCGGCTTTAAGCTTGGCGGTTGTTCGAAGCTTCTTGATATCTTCGGCTTCAGGTTATTTCGATTCGCTTGACAATGGAACTGAGTGCAGTCCGTTGTTTCGTACGTTTCGATTGGAGTCTCAAAACTGATAGTTGGCTGATGATAGCTGCAACAAATATTACATTTCCGACTCAGAAAATAAAAAGATTAGAAATAATTTGTAAATGCGATGAGTTCTATATTGAAGAGAACAGTGCAAATTCGAAGCTGTTTTCATAACAATTCTTAACAATGTTATCAGCAACTCAGGCGTGAAAATAACGATACGATGTGGCAACTCCTAATAAAGCACACCAGAGCTGGAATGCGTAGTGGGTAATTTCAAGTTGATTGCACCTAAATCAGGCACGAATGAAGAGAGCAGGTAAATTCATCAGTTCGAAAGGTATTATTAAATAAAAATCATGATAATGGGAATTCGGAGTATTCACCAAAACTAACCACTATATATTTGAATGGGGCAAGTAATGATTTCCGTAAGACTTTCCATTTACAATATGGTTAAAATATTTAGCAACAGTCTCTAATAAAAAAAGATTTTTGTACGTAAATATTCATTCCGAGCTTACTAATTTTCACTAGACCAAACCGGTTGAAAGAGGAAAAGGAAAGGAGCAGAAACTAAATAAAGTGGTTATCAATATTCAATGCCCATTTAGAATAGACTCTTTTGACGTAGGACAGATTTTAGTTACCTTTTTTTCATTTCCTCGTTTAGCATAAACTGATTTCGCCAAATGGATGCCGTTTAGCGCACCAATTCGCTTAACGTTTTTCTGCCTGCTTGTACTGGTTACCCGCATTATGCGGGTTCTCAATTTTGTTTGTAGCCATAGAAAAAAATATATCTTTTTTTCTGATGTGTAAAATAAGCAAACGTTTTTTATGTAAAAATATTCACGATAGGATTTTAAGCTTCAACTTCAAATTCGATAATATAGAGACATATTTCAATGGCAACTTAAAGCTAGCGAATTAGTATTTAACATTTTGTTTGTTAATTTAGGTTTCAAAAGTTTGTGACAATTAAAATGCATGTGCATATAGCATGTAAATGGTCAAATACATTTGATTTAATTTTCGTTAGTTGCCGCCATCAGCTTTGTCTCGAATCTACTTGGGGTGACAAGAATTTAATTTAATATGGCTTGCAAACTTTGTGTCATTTGCACCTGGCAAATAAATTAATATGCATATCGTAATAAATGTCAGCAATTAATTTCATCTAAGCAGATACCTCCAAATGTTAATGGAAAAGGAATTAAGTGCTTGAAGATCGCGTTTTAGTAAATAAATAGCGCAAAGTGCGGGTAATTGTGTGAAATTTAGCGGCACGTGCTGAAAACAATGCCATTATTTAAGGGCGTATCATAGCCGTCTGTTCTTATGGCCACCACAACTATATGGCATTGTATAGGGACAATTTGCCTTTTTTGACATTTTAATGCGTAAGCATAACTGTGATATCATGAAGAATTTGTAAAAACACACACTGATCCAAGGTAATCCGACGAAAGTTGAGTAAATTTTTTGAATTGAATTCAAGAGTCTCATTTAAAGAATTTTTTTGCGATTGGATCGGGTTTAAGGTGTGGGCGGTATATAAATGGTGCCAGCCAAAATTTGTTAGTTTTGGTAAGTTTCATAAAATTAATAGTTAAAATAATTGTTGATCACTGAGAGACGTATGACGTAGCCATCAGAATTGACAAAAGTCACAATATCATCCGTGGCAAAAAAATATATGAGCTGATACGTTATAATGATTTAGAGGGAGAAGTATCCGAGACATACCTACATATCACGAAACATAATATTATAAAACAAGAGAAAAGAAAACATCATGAAACCTTTCCTCCAAAAAAAAAAATTGTACATACCTACAAGACCTTCCTTCGCTGATCACTAATGTGGAAGGAGTTCGGCGATCGGGATGATCGAAACTAATAAAATTTCTATGTCTACTCGTAGGCCTTTCTACAAAGCACGATGATCGTCGCGCTCTCTGTGGCGGATACCATCTATCAACGGCATTCGACGGCCGGCGTCTTGATATGAATATTGGTCTCTCGGATCGTTCTACAGTTATTAACGATGGCCTTCTTTCCTTATTCAGGATGGGAATGATAGAACCTAGAAAGAAAAGAGGAACGGATTTGAACACTAAAGAATTCATGGATTTGTTTATTTTTTAACTTAATTCTTGTCAGTTTAAGCACTGAGGTCTGAGGTCAAGTGTTTGGGATTGCATAAAATTATGTTCAATTTTTTTTTGTTAGTGCACAATAAAATTGCAGATTTTTTGAGCAGAAATATTAAGATTTGGTTCAACTTAGATATTCCAAAAGTTGATGATTTTTTTACATCATTTTGAACCAATATTGCGCATAAAATTTTGGCGAGGTTCATTGATTGTAGTATTATCATCAAAGACGTAAATATTCTAAGAAACAATATTTATTACTAAGAAGTATTCCACTAAATTAATTTTAACCAAATCTTTAATATTTTACCCTAAGAATCTGCAGTCCTATTGCATACGATTAAGGACACCCTGTATACAGTAAAATTGTTTCTGCCAGCTCATCTAGCCAGCAAACTCCTAAATTTGAACATGCGATCCAATATAATATAAATAGAAAACATTAATATCTACAACACACAATACAAAATCTAAAACATGAAAAACAAATCAAGAACATATAGAGAGAGAGATACCGGATGGAGCAACGAAAGAGAGGGAGTTGAGCAATTATTAAATTGCAACAGTAAAGGATTTTTCTGACAAATGAACAACTTTGGTTTTGAACATTATTCAACAATTTCCTAGTAATTGTATTTACAAGTTTTATGGATTCCTCATACGAATGCTCCAAATGTCTAAAGAAATAAACAGGACGATTGGAGGAATCCAAAATATTTGTAAATAGTATTATAGTAGCTTGTGGATGTCTCTTTAAAAAAATAAAAAGTAGAAAAAAAAAAGAAAAAGTTTTTTCTGTATAGTAATAATATCGAACTGCGCTTCGGCCCAAACGATACAGGATTCTCAGTGCGTTACGCCAAATGTGTAGTAATGACGAAGGAATACTTCGTTAAATCCGGATATCATCATCATGATCCTGATATGATAACAGAGGATCTATAATAGCACCTACAATATTCTGAATGATTGAGATTCCCAAATAATTTACAACTTTATTGAGCTTAGTCTAGCATATTTTAGCACCATTAAAAATTTTCTTAATGACAAAAAACAAAATAAAATTACAGAAATACATTGAAATGTTTTTACAATTCGGAATTAATGCCAATATAACAACAACAAATATAATCATTAAAAAATATGTTTTTTTTTATGAGGTACGATTATCGCTACATCTACATCCTCATTATTATTTTCTAGAGAAATATTAGGTGGGGCTTTATCCCTATCTGCTGCGTTCATGTTGCAATTTTTTGTTTCCAAAACTAACCAAAACGTCCAATTTTTAATGTTGTGTTCACCTAAATCTCCTTGAGCACTCCAATATTTCCAGTTCAGTGATCTATTTTCATATTTTGATTTCAGATTACAAATTCACTCCGTTGCCTACACGCTCAAATATGTGACGTTTCTTCTGCATACACCCTAACGTTTTTTCATGTACCTTTTTGAATGCGCATTCATCAATGTCCTTTAGGGGCCTTTAAGCGTTATGCAACAAATCTGTAAAAAAACATTTTTGCTAAATTTTGTATCTCTAATCCTGAAAACAAATCCATCTCTCTGCTAATCTACTAGATTTGGTATAATAGACCTGTCAGCAGTCGGGAAAAAATAATTTCAACTACCCTAAATATTGCCTGGTACGGGTGGGACGAATATAAATTGGAGATTATTAAAAGCAAAATGGCTTTTGGAGAGGCTGTTAATACATGTCGGCTTAATGATAAAATTTAAATTCGCGCGCTCAGGTGGAAGTGGTGATAAGCGTAATACTTGACGGAAGCGTGGGCGTATATCTGGGTCTTCATATTTTAATCGAAATTGGTGTCAAGCTGAATGACGAATGAGTTGCTGTTGCACTTACTGGTGTTTGTCAGTAAACCGTAGATCGATATGGGCCGATGGTTTTTATTTAAAACAAAACAATTGACAAGTTGCTTTTAAACCTTACCTATACATACCTAACCATACCTGACGCTATAATCGTTGGGGTATCAAACATTGAAGAAATGGGCTCAGAGATAAATAAATTAATTTTAATTAACTTTCTTGGCCTCAATCGGCGAATTGTCAGAGCTAATGATTTTATGGGTTGCAAAACTTCCTCTGTGAACTTACTCACTGCGTTGGTTCATATAAAGTGGTTTTGTATTAACCAATTTTAATGTTTTTTCACTTACGGCAGAGCATTTCTCTAAGCCCATTAACAATTATTTTACCTGAAATATTACTTTTCGGGATCCTAGCCCTTACGTATCTCTGAAAGGACGGAAGAACAATAATTTAAATAATAATTATGCCGACGGCAATAAAACACCTGGCTAGTCGGTATTGAAGGACAGAGCATCAGGGACGATGGATTTTTAAGGCGTTTATATTTATTCAAATATAAATACAAATAATAAATAATTACCTACATATGTACGTTTTAATTTAAATCCTAATTCTGTTTCACTCTCAGAGTAGTTATTAAGATTAATTATAATGAGCTCTATGTTATTTTGCATCCAGATGTAAAATCATCAATTTGAAAAAAGTGTATTACATTTTGCAGCTCTTATCAGGGATATTATTCGTTACATTGTTAATTAAATTATTATTACACTTGGACTTAAATTATGAGTAACGTGTTCTGCTCTCAGATGTGATTTTTCTACCTGGTGCTACAAATGATCTATGGGGTTGAATATGCAATGATATGGAGGAAATGTAAATTTAACACTTCAAAAAGCTGCATTTTCTGGTAACAGGATTAAATAAATAAATCTCATTGTTTAACAAATATTCTTGAATTTCAGTTTCATAATTTAAAAAAACAATTTTTCATTTCAAAAGGGTTGAGCAAGTAGTTTGGTCTAAATCCCTCTTCTGAACGAGCGTGCATTATCCTTTATTTGACGGTGCTTTTGTTCAGCATTTTTTATTGGAATCAATCCATCTAGGTAAATTATATATCCGTGTTCGGATCTATACTTTTCAATTTCTTGAAGGTTACATCTGCCGGTGCGTAATCTCTGCGATTCCATTGCCACTTGTTTGTTGTTTTTTTTTGGTATTTAAATCCAATCTTTTAGATAACTCGCTTGGTTTATTCTAGCTTCCCTTTTTGTTTATCCAAAGTGAAAACAATCTGATTTTGATATAGGGAATATATTTTCCTTCTTATCATATTTTGTTCTCTATCCAAGCGGTAACTCGCTGTTTGCAATATATTTTATCCTTCTTAATCCTAATTTTTCTTTTTACATTCAATGGCAAGTGATTTCGACTCGCATATTTGGAAAAAACGATTTATTCATGCGGAATTTCGTTTCCTTTAGAATGTTAATGCAAATCATGCAAATTATCAATCATGTTGACTTGACGTATCGTAATATGTGCTATGTTAGGTTTTATTTCCTATGCGGTATTAAAATATATTGATATAAAAAATGTGCTCATACTTAGCTGTATGATCCATTTTTTACGTTCAATAGACAAATGGAGAGGTCTATCTCCCAAGGATAAGGTCCCTCTTATAATTACTGAAATAAATTTAATAACTTCACAATTCGAAAAAAGATAAATCAAATTTTATACTACAATACATAAGAATTATTTTTTACAATTTTGCAATACATTAAAAAGCGATTAATGAAATAATAATCATTAAATAAATTATATATTTTTATTCATTATTTAATTTTATAGCAAATAAACTTTAGTGGGTAATTAACCCCTTTATCCAAAATAAATTTTATTTCTAAATATTTGGTGGAAACTTATTTTCCAAGTTTTTGTCATTTTTTTAATACCATGCTAATTAGTGTTTTTAAGTGTCAAATATGAAATTTATTGATATTTAAAAAATATATAGTGAATATCGTGGTCATAATTTCAATATTTTTTTTTTAAATATCGGTAGATCCCACAAAAAGACATTTTTTTCTTCTGAATACAGCAACTGCAACAGCTCGGCCAGCCTTACCGAGAATTAAACTTTTTTTCGGATAACCTTATTCTCAGCATCAGATATTGAATGGACAAAGGCTTTGTTTGGTTAGTTGTCCTGTGCGGCATTGAAATATAAAGTAGCAATGGTGAGTTCTTCGATTTAAAATTGAAAGGACAAGAGGACCAGATAGAAGAAAAAAACTGTCGGGATTAAGATGCATCGGTCAGTTGGCAGGGATAAGAAACCTCCAACATGCAGCAATTAATAGAACCATGTGGTAAGAAAACGATGAACGTCTACCCTAGAATTTGAACTATCGATTCATTAATGTGATTTAAACAATCTATGGAAAAGACAACGTCGAACTACCCATTTTCCAAGGATTTTCGGTACACGTAAAAAATAATTTTAGTTCGTGTGGGTTTATCATCAGCGTAGATATTCATTACTACTAACGCAACGTCATGATTAGGGAAAATGTATTACACCAAAATATTCATCAGTAACAATTAATCTTGCCAGACGTGGTTAAATTGTTAACATAAATTAATTAGGAAGTAGGTGTATATGGGAAATTGGAGAACACCGCAATCAGATGTAGCGTTAATGACTATGTGAATTCGTTTCCGAAAAATATACATATGCATATAAACAAACACGCAATATAGCAGCCGTTGATGGGAATACCGGAAATATTTTCCATAATATGCAGATATCTTAAGAATAAACTAAATAATTTACTGCTTAAAAAATTAATGTAATATTTACTTGATTAGAAATTAGAATTCGTGCTTATGATGCTGATACTGCTGCTACTCTCCATATTCAGCGGTGGCAATATTGTTTATGGTCATTATTTAGCTAGCTGAAAAGAACAAAGAAAAAAATAATTGACTTTCTCTTGAACAGAGAATAACTCCATAAAACGTAGAAATGGGATTAAAAAAGCTTCATACAAAATTTCCTCGGTAAGTAGGTACGTAATTGACATTTTCTCGGAGGCACTTATAGATTTTTTAAACGGAAGTAGTTCTAAAACAAGTTTAGTGTACTGCAACTGCTTTAAACAGACAGCAACAGATCAACAGTACATTAACAAAAAAAAATAAACACAAAAGCCAGCTAATACTTAAAAAATTTCAAATAGAACCTCCCATCTTTTTAAATCTTCTGCACACTTAAATAAAAACATTTTTTCAGTAAAAAAGCAAAAGGTTAACAGTTTCTCTCTCGATATTAAGGAATGGATGGGTTTTGGACTGAGTATGTGAATAATTAATTTGTTATGTAGTCAACGTTTAGCCAATTTTCAACTTTAAGATTAATAAGGATGATTTGCCGTCCTAATATCATATCGTTATTAGTCCTGAAGAAGGCAGTAACATATAATAATTTGATTTTTCATAAACTCATCCATCATTTCCTTTTCTTTTGAATTTTAATGAATAAATAACGAAGCCAATTTTCCAATTTAGTAGCCATAGTTGCTCAAATTACCCAGATAATGTATTCGTGTTGTTTTTCTTCAGACACAGAGGATTGTTAAACACAAACAAACAAACTCATAACCAGAGTGGCGTTAATAAAACTTGTTGCATCATATACTATGACGATTTATTCTTAAAATTAATGCTAGTGTTGCAACGCGGCAAGTATTTATTCCAAAAATTTTTGGTAATTTTTTAACACTAAACGACAATATGCGTAGTTAAAGCAGTGGAGCTAGGGACTACGGAACTATGGGCAGGAAGCGCAGATTTTTGGGTGTAACAATCGATTGTTAAATATGATTTAAATGACAAAAATGTGTTACGTTACGTGTCAGTTATTTGACGTTTATTTACAAAAATCGTTAAGCTAAAAACGGACTGAACAACTTTTTGTTATTTCTCTTGTGTGTTTTATCACATATAAGCTTGGTTCGAGTTGGTATTTTTGAAACCGTTTTTAAACTCTACAGGACTAGCTGCGCACTTATTCGATAATGATGACTCGAAAAATCTCGAATAATCACTACGTACTTCTAGAAAGAAACATTTCCTAACTTAGTAGCTAACTAATCTGCGTTGTTTTTGTTTAATTTTGAACAGGTTTAAAGGAACAGTTATTGAATAACTGCATCATTGACTCTGAAAAAACAGAACTTGATCAAGAAACTATTTATGACCGAGAGAAAAGAAAAAGAGGAAACAATTTAAAGAAACCCACAGCAGTATTTTTGGATGGATATTACTTGAAATATTCAATTAAGTGATTATAATCAAAATTGCTACTTGCGTTCCTTATTAATTAATTATTATTATTATTAAAATTAAAATCGAGACACAAACCAATTCAATACAAAAACGGTACATTGTCCAAAGATTAAGAAATAAAAATCATATAGAAACAATTAACACTAATCCTATTCTAAAAAAAAAAAGAAATCCCACTTTAAGGCTAGGGGACGAGAACCAGTTGTAACCAGTTCCGCCCCAAACCCGAACAAAGTCACTCCACTGCGACTCGATGTGTTTAAAATGTTAGAATTAGGAGCGGCCACAATATATCATCCAATGGCATACAAAACGATTTCGGAGACAAACGTCTGGCTATTATTTGAGAGACATACATATTGCTTGCGATTTAATATATAGAATATTTGCCACTGCAAAGACGACCCGCTGAGACCGAAGCCATTCAATTTATGTTCGAATGGTGTACTATTCATGACCTCAAATCATTGAATATACCTCCTATTAATATTTTACCATCAATGTTGTTGTTAACAAAGTTTATTGCCTTCGTAGTTACGATTTAATTATTTTTGGGCAAGCTGTCATGAGATTCCGAAAATAGGTTTTACTAGAATTTAATAAGATTGTTATAAAACAATTTCTCGAGTAATTTAGTAAATATTAACAGGTTCCATATAGGCGATGGTAGTTTCTATACGATTAAGCTTTTGATATAGAGTAGACCAAAGACAGCGGGTACAGAGCCAGTGGTGTTCTCTTAATTCACAATATTTCTCCAATATTTCGGAGATTACTCATCCCTCCTTTAGATTTTAAACTTTCGCTGTTTATCTCTTAAAGAGCTGTAGTAAATGCGTCGTTAAAGAAAGTGTAAAAGTTTACAAGGTAGAATTTAATTTTATTGTACAGGGTGTCCCAGTAAGGGCAACGAGGTACGATACTAGGATAACGGACACGCCTAGAAATTTGAAAAAAAATTATTAAGTAAATCAGAAGGCGCAATTGTCATCTTGAAATCGGTTTCTTTCTATTGTTGACTGTGGCAAGCACTATCTTAAAGAGAGAAAATGGAATCTTTTTTATTTATTGCTGTTTGATCTATCGCTGAAAAGATGATGGATATTCGAACATTTTCTTAAGTAAATGTTCATATTACCAAAACGGCTTGACGCATTTTAATAAACTTGGGGTCGTTAGTCCATCAATAGCGATTGTGATTGCTTACCTTGCCACCAGGCGGAGTTTTCTAACATATTAATTAGTTAGTTAAATAAGGGCCAACAATCTAGTAAAAACCGCATCTCAATATCTTTATTCTGAGCAAAAGTCATCATTTAGTTGCCTGGCAACACCTGACAGCGAACTAAACACCTCTCCTCTCCACCGAAAATTAAATGGGATGTACCATATTTTGACAAAATGATTACGAAAAAATGTCACACCCAAACCGAAAACTATCGAATTGACGATCTGTCAGTGGTCATACTGCTGGTTAAAAACGAGATTTGAAATGATAAGTTTTATTGGCATTAACAGGAGATTTTGATATAACGTAAAAAAACAGTAAAAAATGTTTTTTCGTACTTTGTAACTTGTACAAAAAATTGTTTACACTAATCAAATTAAATTAAGTATCTTATTTTTCAATCCTCATTTTTAAAATTTTTCAAAGTATCTTATTATTCTATTTTTTATAAGACCGCAGTTGTATTCTGCTGGAAGGTATAGCATCAAATTTTCGTTAAAAAATACACTTTTTTGTTAAATACAAAACACACCTGTCAATGAAGCAGTCGGACTGTGCTCGGTGACAACAAGATGGTGGATGTCCGTTGCCGATTTCACCCTCCTGGGCGGATTGATAACGGTCATTACAGATCCGCCAACGAAAACAGAATTTTGGCGTGGGCGACGGATAATAGGCGACGGAAGGGCAGATAAGGGATCAGTAAACGCATTCACGTTGTATTTTGAAAACGACATCCTCTGCTGAAAATTAAAAGCGACAAAACATTAATCAAATTTGTTACAATATGGGAAGAGAAAACACAAAAGTGACTTAAATAAGAAACTATTTTTGGTCATAGTGCACCGAAAGGACGATGTAATATAGAATAAATATTAATATGAAAACAAAATTCTAATATTATTCATATAAAAGAGTAGTAGTAAATTATATTCAAGAAGGTAAAATTTTATTTCGCGAATGTTTTGTAGATTCGAATAAAACCACTTCTTAAATGTTAAAATAACAGAATTAACAAATAATAGCAAAATGTATTGTTTTGCTGTATGGCGTACCACGAAGGTAGCACCTTTTTCTTATCAGTAGTTTTTGTTACTAATTGCATATTTTTTCAATTTTACAATTTGACAAATAACCAAAATATATAATCTAAAAATTCATAAGATTACAATTATGCAAATGTTTTTATCCATAATAAAAGTTTTTACTTGAACTTCAAATTTATTATTCACATTTAGTCAAATTTTATATCATAGTAAAATAAATATTCTTCAATTAACAATCAACTAAGACATGTTAATTAATTACTGTTAATAAATCCAAACTGCAGAAACACAAGAATTAACAATTAGGTATTAGTCATAATCAAATGATTGGGTTAAGGAGAATAAACATTTAATAACCCAATTAAAGACGATTTTTTTTTTGAAGGCAAAGTCAACATAACCTGTTCCAGTTGGTAATGTTGTTTATTATCAGCATATTTTCTAAAATCAATAATTGCAAAACATTTGCCCCAATAGGCTCATAATTTTCAAATTATTTAATTAGTAATAACGGATAAATAAAGATGAATTAACACCTATTGCTCTACCTTGTACAAAGATAACTAAGATTATTTAAAAAGTAACATAGATATGGTCGAAAATCTTTCAAAGTAATTTCAGACTAACTCGATTTCACAGAAGTCTTTTCTTAACAAGAGTAGAATTTAAAAATAGATAATAAAATTGATGCAGTTGGCGAAAACTCGTTGTGCACTTCTCTTTAAAGCGATCAAAGAAAGAAATTCGCCAAGTTTGTGAAAAAGAGCCATCAAAGAATAACTTCGTAATTTTAAGAGGTACTTTCAGCGCTATATTTTACTTTCCGCAGGGTACACCTTTTAAAGCAAAATTAATTATTGATTCAGTTGTGTGTGCTCTGTTTCCAATTAAAATGAATTCGCCTTACTTTGTTGTCAGTGTGTCCCATTTTTTATTGTTTTACAGAGTATCTCTATTATTAATAAATTTTACGTGTTATGGCTTTCAAGATCCAACTCTACTTTTTCATGAAATTGAAGATATCGCAAATAGAAATGTCGAAGCTGTCAGTTCGATACCAAGCGATTTTGGAAATATTTTATGCACCATTTGTAGACCGGTTATGTGTTAACTTTTCGAAAAGAGAAAAACTGATCTAGATAGAGTTTTTTGATTTTGATATATAAACTAGCTTGATTTATTTAATGCCTGAGTTTGTTATTAGCTGTTCACATAAGAGCTATTTTAAATTAATATATTTAATATAATTTTTTTTATGAGTTGGTTATGGAAAATACTATTTTTTTAATATAAATTACAACAATTTAGATACCTGTCAAACTGTGTGTGTGTGTGTGTGTGTGTGTGTGTGTGTGTGTGTGTGTGCAATATTAAATGCGTATTATACCAAAATATATTATTTCTTTCAAGGAGTATAAAAAGAAAACAAAATTAAAGATTAGCGTTTTATTGAAGTAATTCTTATATATCTCAAATTTCTGATGAAAACGCAACATCAGGAATCAAAAAATATTGATACTTCCGCCATATTTACTGGTGGTCACGGTATACGTCACTCAGTGAATGTAGTCGTTCTATATTACAAAAATGCAACGACACGTTGATAAACGTCTTCAAATGGCGTTTATCAAACTCGTTGGATAATATGCTGTTAATTGTTAACTTTAATTTCATCAAATTTATGTCTCGCCAACTAGTTCCGTTTTGGTATTTTCTTTGTGGTACATGGGTGATACCGATAATATAAAAAATATAAAACATATAAAATATAAAACATAACTACCTATGCGAAAACCATTAATTGTTAATGATGGGAAATTTTAATGTGCAGTCACGTTACCACTCGATAACAAAAAGATTTGGAATAGAATTTTAGAGATGGATACGGAAGTTACGAATATTTATTTTAGAGAGTGTCCACCAATTATCGAAAGGTTAGATTAGTGTTTAGTGTCTATGAATACTAGTGGAGAAGAATATGGGAATACCCTGATTTTCTATAGCACAGATCAATCAACCACTATCACAAACCATCTTTTATTAAGTGCTTAGAAAAGTGGTTTGCCATTCATAAGTTTTATAGGAGCTGAACTAATCATTTGTTTATATGGACTGACCCATTTTTGAACCATTTTAATATTATGAACAAACAATAACAAACAAACAACAAAATTAATAATTTTATAGAAAATTTTCATTCACAATTTATTGCGTTATTCACAGCAGATGGGCCCAATTTTTAAATAGGTATTTCGAATGAATTTTCTTATGGTGTAAATATTAAAACTAATTTTTTAGGAAAGGATAAAAATAAAGAAATTGCACAAACGGGTTTAGAAACAAGAAGCAATATTATATTACGCAACAAGTGTGGTAAACGTCATTCGAGGCACTAGCTCATTTGGTACGAGCGGAGCGCAACGGAGCGAGTGTTTAATAAACGAGTGACTTAAAAAGTTTTTCAAATGCAAAACAACACGAATACATTTATAGTATATTATTGTCTCACGAGTTTATTTGACGCGAGCGGAGCGCAGCGGAGCGAGTTTTTAATAAATGAGTGAGTTAAAAAGTTTACCGACCGTGTAGCATACGATACAAAAAGTTACTTTTAATTCTTTTATATATAAAATATATAGGGCGCGCATTCGCCACTACTTTCAGAGACGTCATAAGTAAATAAATATCAACCAATATTAGCAACGAACTGTGACATCAGTGTAGATTTAATTAGTCTGAGCAATTCCGTGACGCGACGGCACATTAACACACTGACAAGCTGATAATGGGTTGTATGAATATAAACGAAGTAGTCATACTAAAATTTAATGATTTGCTTTGATGTATTTTCTCCATATTGAAGCATCTGATCACTTCCGAGAGTTCCTTAAGTGCTAATATTTAAAGAATAATAATATGAAAAGCAAAATTGTGGATATGAACAAAACAGGAAATACAAGAATAAAATTAAATTCCAGTAATTCATAAAATATAAGTATCCATATTTTTTTGTTTCTGTGATTGTTAGTAAATGTAAAGTAATAAATTAAATGTTGTAATATGTATGTGAGTAGTCTAGTTACGTACGTAACTGTAACCTGTAAAAAACACTGGCTTTCTTAAACTTGCGGGAAGCCTCTGGTTTCGTTCTTTTTTTTCTATCAGAAATATATTTCCTAAGTAAAATGCGCTTTCTTTATTGAACCTTAAAAAAAAGCGGAATTCAAAAATGACGAACCTTATTTTCAGCTACCGCAATAAATAAAAGCATCAAGTTTCTTCATAAACTTCGTTAAATGCCATCGAATATCAAATCTGTTATAAGAACTCGACAAATATTATACTAGTAATGTAGTAATTTCCCCGTGCTACTTGGTATTTATAGTAACTTCTGAGAAAAGTAAAAGTATCTACTTTGATCTGTTCTTATTTAGTTTTGAAGTATCTTTTGCTATGTACAAATGCCTTGTACCACGGTATTCTTATCGGTTGATTGGAGATGTTACAAGCAAAGTTTACGGAATAAATATAGAAAGTTTTATACAATTTTTACACTGTATACAGAATAAGCAATTGAACTTATGGCAACCACGTGTAACATTCAGCCTACGAATGGTTGTTTTTCCAATAAGTTCTAGGGAGACGTGCAAAGCCGTGTACTCGTAACGCTAGGAAATTCTTGGCCGAATTTCAAAAATCCATTTTAATATTCAACTCGCAAATTTTCCGCAAACTTCATTCGTATTACGGCGCCGTCAAAGCTGATAAAACTAGATTTATGCGTTTAAAACGTTTATTAAAAACTAGAAATATTTTTAAATTATGATTACCTCTTCATAGTGACTTTGACTTTACAGGAGATTAAAAAATATATCTCAGGTGGGGCATTTTTTCGACTTCGTTAGATGCACTAAATATTCATTTGGAAATTTTAATTTTCTGAGTATTACAGAATCTTCACAATATACTTCTATATAATTCACATCATCATCAATAAAAATTTAGTTTGAAGGTTATTACTTTGTCCAGCCTGTAATAATTATGATCAGACCACAATACGTAGAGTACGGCTCTTAAGTCTTCGTGCCCTTCAATTGTGCATGGACCGTGAGTCTACGCTTATTCGAGAGATGTTTTGGAGTTGGATGGCTAAATCCTACATCTATAGTGGTCAACAACTGGAATATCCCATTTTTAAGAAAGCCCATGCCGGACGATATGCCGCTGCAAAAACTTCCTCTGACAAGCAAATGTGATCTTCACCGAGGATTATTATAAATAGAAGGCTCAGTCGGTTGTCAGATATTATACTGGATACATCTACGCCATAAGATACGATGAGCCTATGGGAAGCTAGCACACTTAAATATCGAAGAATTTTAACTAATGATATAATTTACAAATGATTGCTAATTATACAGAATCTAAAACAAATACAGAATACAAAACCAGTTTCGAATAAGTCTTAAGGAATCGCCAGAAATCATTTTTTACTTTGAATACGTAGACTTTAACAAATGTAAAATACAAAAATCATAAAAAAGGTACATATGCATGAAATTTGAAACCAAAGGCAGACTCTGTATGTTAAACATTGTTATACGATTAGAAAATAATAATACAGCAACATAGATATAATGTGTAAAATAAATCTTGACATACTGATAAATCCATTGTCTTTTTGATCCGAAAAAAGGAAACAATTTTGTTTACTTCTTTCGAATGCCCAATATTTTATATAAAATAAATAATAAGTTATAAAATCAATTGGAAATATGTTTTAGGGAATTAAAAAAATTAATTTATTATATATTATCAAAGTTGGCGGAGGAATTTTGGGTACATTGGAAAAACTATAGATTTGATTCCTATATAAAGAGATGTTTTCCGGAATGGGCTAAATATTAGCAGCAAAGATGAAAAGCAGTCCGTGAAGTACTTTGTGGCCACTACTTAAATCAGTATTTTAAACTCCGATATCCGTTCTGGAAATTTATTAAATTTAAAATCTAGATGATTGCTAATTATACAAAATCTGTAAAACCATTTTCGAATAAGTCTTAAGGAATCGCCAGAAATCTTTTTTTACTTTGAATACGTAGACTTTAACAAATGTAAAATACAAAAATCATAAAAAATTAAATTTGAAACCAAAGGCAGACTCTGTTTTAAATTCCTCTATGTTAAACATTGTTATACGATTAAAAAATAATAATACAGCAACATAGATATAATGTATAAAATAAATTTGTGTTTACTTCTTTCGAGTGCCCAACAGTTTATAAAAAATAAATAATAAATTATAAAATCAATTGGAAATATGTTTTACGGAAGTAAAATATTTAATTTATTATATAAGTTGGAGGTGGAATTTTTGGAACATTGAAAAACTTATGGATTTGATTCCTATATCAAGAGATGTTTTCCAGAATGGAATAAAGATTAGCAAAAATGACAAGCAATCCGTGAAGTGCCTGTTTTTTATTTCATAATATGGATAGGTATTGAAGCAAAATAGGTGCTTTAATTTTTATGTTAAACGAAACTTACTTTGTGGCCACTACTTAAACCAATATTTTAAACTCCGATATCCGTTCTGGAAACAGATTTATTGAATTTAAAATATATTACTTACCATTTTAGAATTCGGGAACTTTCATAAAACTTGTCATTAAACCCGATAATTCGGTAAAAGTTTGCTAGAAAGCATTTTCTAATAAGGCGTGGGATAAATCTTAAATGCCATTCTAACGCTTTTGAGATTTAATTAATGCAATTGATGCTTGCTGCTTCAGTTGCCCATTTTTTGTTTATCGTTTTATCCTGATATCTGTGTTTTTATAGACAAAATAAGAAAAATAAAACTCCAAAATCGTCCCCCAAAATGTTTCCATATTATTTCCGGTAGCTTTGTTAAAAATCACTTCCAAAATGTTTAATATTGTAACATTAAAGAATCACAGTAATTGTCCATTGTGCAAAGCACAAAGTTTCGACCTGCCAATTAATCGTAACTATTGGTGGGAAGAAAATGCAAAAACTCATAGTGGTGGAAAAATTATAGCATGCAACACGTTGATTAATATCTTCAGTTACTCCTTCATTTATTTATAAAATCTTGACAGAAAAAGGGTTTATCAGACTTGTATAATATACTATGAGTTGTTAGTGGCTTTAAGTGTTATTTTCGACTAAACAAGTTTTCTGTTTATTTCACTGTAACGTTTGTCGAACCCGAATGATATTAGTTTTTTTAAAAAGTGTAACAAATTAAATTTGGTTAAATAAATGGAAATACTAAAATTCACGTGTCGAAAAATTGAAGAGGCGAAATAAAATTATGCAGGCGTCTGATATAAAAAGTCGTCAAATTGTGATTTCTTCTAACGATTCTAATTATAAAACATAAAATTGACCATACAGCCTAATTAATTAATTCGCTAGTCTATAATATCTACGAAAATATCTAAAAACGCTTTTCATCATTGTAAATAGAAAACTTTACCAATATCGAACCACTGCTAAATCTCGTAGTGAGATAAATACCCCACCCTAATTTATATTACTTTACCGGAAACTTCCTTTGAAACTTGAACGTTTAAATTAGTTGCCTGGTGCATTTTAAAGAACCAATTTGGAATGCGGTCGTTTTGAGGAGTATATGGTTTTAAATTTCGGTCGTAATATTTGGTTACAAGAAAAACGTTGAAAGGAGAAATTGAAAACTGGTGATTTGCAGGTATTTATACTGACATTTAGATTTAATTGATTTTACCATTATCTAGCAATGTATTATATCTATCAATAAAACAACGCCCTCGATATACCAAGGAATTTAATAAAAATTAGCAGTGCTGTGTAAGTCGAAAAATTTTGGGTTGGTCTATAAATAATAATAATAATAAATTTTGTGTAAATTAATATAGCGGAAACTCAATAATTATAACAATAATTTCCAATACATAAATTCCTTGGTATATCGAGAAATTTGACAGAGGGGCGATTTTTTATTGATAGAATATATTGCTAGATAATGATAAAATCTAAATGTCAGTCTAAATACCTGCAAATCACCAGTTTTCAATTTCTCCTTTCAACGTTTTTCTTGTAAACAAATATTACGACCGAAATTTAAAACCATAAACTCCTCAAAACGACCGCATTCCAAATTGGTTCTTTAAAATGCACCAGGCAACTAATTTAAACGTTCAAGTTTCAAAGGAAGTTTCCGGTAAAGTAATATAAATTAGGGTGGGGTATTTATCTCACTACGAGATTTAGCAGTGGTTCGATATTGGTAAAGTTTTCTATTTACAATGATGAAAAGCGTTTTTAGATATTTTCGTAGATATTATAGACTAGCGAATTAAAAAGTTATTAATATTAGGCTGTATGGTCAATTTTATGTTTTATAATTAGAATCGTTAGAAGAAATCACAATTTGACGACTTTTTATATCAGATGCCTGCATAATTTTATTTCGCCTCTTCAATTTTTCGACACGTAAATTTTAGTATTTCCATTAATTTAACCCAATTTAATTTGTTACGGTTTTTAAAAAACTGATATCATTCGGGTTCGACAAGCGTTACAGTGAAATAAACAGAAAAATTGTTTAGTCGAAATTAACACTTAAAGCCACTAACAACTCATAGTATATTATACAAGAGTTTAATAAACCCTTTTTTGTCACGATTATATAAATAAATAAAAGAGTAACTGAAGATATTAATGAACGTGTTGCATAATATAATTTTTCCGCCACCATGAGTTTTTGGGTAC